>NC_068935.1:33135868-33438899 GCF_023091745.1 Budorcas taxicolor
CAGGGAAGCCTGGCATGCTGCCGTCCATGGTGTCACAAAGAGTTGGGCATGACTGAGTGACTGAACTGAACTGAACTGACTTCATAGCTTTCTGTACTTTTTAAAGAAATTTTCTTTAGTTCTTTAGATATACTTATAGTGATACTTTAAAGTATTTATTCAATCTGACATCATATTCCTCACATAGACAGTGTTTGTCACTTCTTTTCTTCCCCCTACATATGGATCACACATTCCTATTTCTTTTCATGTCTCATAATTTTTAAGAGTGGACATACAGGGTAATATGCTGTATTAATTCTGTATACTGATATCACACCCCCTCCCACCAACTGCATGCATGCTAACTAAGTCTCTTCAGTCATGTCCAACTCTTTGCTTCTCTGTGGACTGTAGCCTACCAGGCTCCTCTGTCCATGGCATTCTCCAGGCAAGAATACTGGAGTGGATTGCCATTTCCTTCTCCAGCCCACCAACTATGGGTCCTTTAAAAATATATATATTTGCTTGATTTTTTTTTTCATGTGGATAGACTATTTTTTTGAAATCAACTTTTCTTCAGTATGAGGCCTTGGTGTTGTTCCTCAGCCTTGGTTTTGTGCAGTCAAGCTGAATAACAGTGGATTTCCTAGGGCTGTCTTTGATTGTCCCTTTCTGTGACCAAACACAGCTATTAAGGCTGGCTGATTTCACTATTGTTTTCAACAATACCCTGGGGCATAAACTGCTGAGCAGACCCATCAATTCAAATTCAATCTCTTTGGAAGTGACAATTCCTGAAGCCAGCATTTGAGATATGTTCTGACCTAAGGACAGCTCTTGACAGCTGTCTCCTAGGTTTCCTCCTGCAATCTAGTTGGCCTATATTTCCAATGCATCTACCAACATCCTTCCAATTACCTTTCACTAAAACCCACAACTGTTTTTTGAAAATGTCCTTCAGGCTTCTCCATACTCTGTTGCAAATGAGGTCATTCCCTTCAGGAAGACTGGAGTTCTCTGTCTTACCTGCTTCCCCAGATAAAATCTCTTGATTGGCTCTGGAGATGAGCTTGGGGAAAATGATGCTCTTCTCTCTGAGTGACACCTCCAAATTAAGAGTACTAATTGGAGAGTGACAGTAGCAGGAACTAAGTCAGGGATGATCTTGTATTCCCAGTATTCCCAGTAGTGTTATTGAAGAGCTTCCAATGCGTAAATGGGGGCTGAGTAAAAGAAGGGAGCTCCTATCTCTCAATCACACTCACCAATTAGACTAAGTCACAGCTATCTGGGGGCAGATGAGAAATGCTGGCTTCCTACTTTCCTGGGAAAGTAGCCCTCTGGAAATGAAGGATAGTGGCAGCCCTGTGTTCTTGGCTGCACTAATCTGAAGTGAAGTTTTCATCTCAAAGCATAGCAGATGGGGAGGAAAGGGACATTTCTCAGTTCAAATATCATAGAATACTTCCTGGGTGAGCTAATCTTGAGGGTTACAATATGACTTGTCTTAAGCACGACTGTCTTCCTGGGAAGAAGAAAACACAGAACTTTAGGTAGTTGTAAGAGCTAGCATGACAATGTAAAATCAAGATAAGGACACAATATTAAAATATTTCATTTAAAAATATACAATATTCAACCACTGGATCATTTCTGAATGTTACAATAGCACAGGAGACTAGGCGAGGGGTGTCAATGAAAAAGCAGAAGGTATCTCAAAGAGTCTTAAAGTGTTTGGAAGATAGAGTCCTGATGGAAGTAGAAGCTTCCAAAGATACATCATATGTCAGATATCACCACTGAGATTATTGAAACTGGACATGGATTGAGTCTAATTAAAGCTGGTTTCTTGTCCTAACCAAGGTCAGACCTTGATTTCATTGACATAATCTGCAACTCAGCTTTTTTTGCCTGACAAATGAAAGGGTGAACTCTCTGGGAGACTGCCAATCTCTACAGTTCTTTTATACACACAAACATATAATGAAAAATTATGAGAAGTTCGAGTGCAGGAAAATGCAGCAAATACTCAAGATAAAGAATAGAAAATAAAATTTTTAAATCCTGCAGTAGATTCAGATATTGAAGTTAACAGACAATGACTAAATTAATTGCTCTTATGTCAAAGAAAATAAATGAAAGATTCACAAAATGGATGAAGATATGAACATTATCATTAGATACTAGGATCTAAGAAAAAGTCAAATGGACATTTTCAGTTCAGTTCAGTTCAGTTCAGTCGCTCAGTTGTGTCCAACTCCTTGTGACTCCATGAATCGCAGCACACCAGGCCTCCCTGTCCATCACCAACTCCCGAAGTTTACCCAAACTCATGTCCATCGACTTGGTGATGCCATCCAGCCACCTTAGAAATTAACAAAACAATATTGGTAATCTGAGCCACGAGGGAAGCCAATTAAAAACTCAGATGGGTTTAACAGTAGACTGGTCAAAAATGAAAATAGAATTAGTTATCTCAAAGAAAGGTGAATAGAATGTCTCCCAAAAAAAATTATATACAGAGAAACAAATATAAAGACAGAACAGAGCATAAGAAATAGGTGGGACACAACTAAATGGTACAATGTGCAGGTAATTAGAAGTGATAGAATGGGAGGAGAGAGAGCATGGGCCAGAAGCAATATTGAGATACATCAGTTCAGTTCAGTTCAGTTCAGTTCAGTTCAGTTGCTCAGTCGTGTCTTTGTGGAAAATTTGCAAAACTCATTAAAGATATCAACACACAAATTCAAGAAACTCCATGGACCCAAAGAAAGATGAATTCATAGAAAACCACACCAACTTTAAAGGGCTGGAAACCACAAAAATGTTAAAAACAGGAATAAATAAGAACAACTACCTTGATAGAAGCAATAATAGGATTGATGCCTGACTTCTGAAAAGAAACTATAGAATCAGAAGACAATGGAATTGCATATCTACATTGCTAAAAAGATTTTTGAAAATTTCAACCTAAAATTCTTTATTCATATAAAATTTCCTTGAAAAATAAGAGCAAACTAATAGAAACAAAAATTGGAACAAGAAAAACTGCATCATATGATAGACTACAGGCAGCTTTGCAGGCTGAAGAAAAATGATCTAAGTTGGAAGGAATTTTGAAAGTGATGAAAATGGCTTGAAAAGATTAAAAAAAATGTTTTCCATCAATATCACTTCTATACAACATTGTACTGAAATTCCTAGCAGTAAGGAAGGACAGGAAGAAAAATGAAGGGAGTGAAGATTAAAATGAATGGAAGAAAACTATCCTTATTCATAGATACTATGATTTCATATGTACACAAATAATGAGAATTTAGAAATGGATCTAGTAAAGTTACTGGTAAACAGTCAATATGATAGTAACTGTATTTCTATATACCCAAAGTCAAAACTGGAAAAATAAAACTTGAAAAAAGAACTGTTTATAGTACCATTAAAAAAAAAACAAACTGAATCCCAGAAATAAATCTAATTAGATATGAGTAAAATCTCTGTGTTGATATCAATAACTATGAGTGAGATAAAATTGAAGCAAACCAGGAAAACAGAAAAACTAATCTTTTTCATCTTATGGAAAACTCTGTACTTGAAGATTTCACCTTTCCCCAAATTGATCTCTTTATATATATCATAATCTGAATGAAAATACATGGAGATTTCTTTTATGGAAATTGACAAATTAGTTAGCAGGCATATCCGTTCAGTTCAGTTCAGTTCAGTTGCTCAGTTGTGTCCGACTCTTTGCAATCCTATTGAGTGCAGCACGCCAGGCCTCCCTGTGCATCGCCCACTCCTGGAATTTACTCAAACTCATGTCCGCTGAGTTGTTGATGCCATCCAACCATCTCGACCTCTGTCATCCCCTTCTCCTCCTGCCTTCAATCTTTCCTAGCATCAGGGTGTTTTAAATGAGTCAGCTCTTCGCATCAGGTAGCCAAAGTATTGGACTTTCAGCTTCAACATCAGTCCTTCCAAAGAACGCCCAGGACTGATCTCCTTTAGGATGGATTGGTTGGATCTCCTTGCAGTCCAAGGGACTCACAAGAGTCTTCTTCAACACCACAGTTAAAAAGCATCGATTCTTCAGCACTCAGCTTTCTTTATAGTCTAACTCTCACATCCGTACATGACTACTGGAAAAGCCATAGCCTTGACTAGACAGACCTTTGTTGGCAAAGTAATGTCTCTGCTTTTTAATATGCTGTCTAGGTTGGTCATAACTTTTCTTCAAAGGAGCTGCTGCTGCTGCTGCTAAGTTGCTTCAGCTGTGTCTGACTCTGTGCGACCCCATAGATGGAAGCCCACCAGGCTCCCCCGTCCCTGGGATTCTCCAGGCAAGAACACTCGAGTGGGTTGCCATTTCCTTCTCCAATGCATGAAAGTGAAAAGTGAAAGTAAAGCTGCTCAGTCGTGTCTAACTCTTAGCGACCCCATGGACTGCAGCCTACCAGGCTCCTCCATCCATGGGATTTTCCAGGCAAGAGTACTGGAGTGGGGTGCCATTGCCTTCCAAGGAGCAAGTGTCTTTTAATCCATGGCTGCAGTCACCATCTGCAGTGATTTTAGAGCCCCCGAAAATAAAGTCTGTCACTGTTTCCACTGTTTCCCCGTCTATTTACCATGAAGTGATGGGACTGGATGCTATGATTTTAGTTTTCTGAATATTGAGTTTTAAGCCAACTTTTTCACTCTCCTCCTTCACTTTCATCAAGAGGCTCTTTACTTCTTTGCTTTCTGCCATGAGGGTGGTGTCATCTGCATATTTTGAGGTTACTGATATTTCTCCCTGCAGTCTTGATTCCAGCTTCATCCAGCCCAGGGTTTCTCATGATATACTCTGCATATAAGTTAATTAAGCAGACAATATACAGCCCTGATGTACTCCTTTCCCTATTTGGAAACAGTCTGTTGTTCCATGTATGGAAAAGCAAAAGATCTAAGCAAAACAAGAACAAAATCAGAGGTTGATTGAATGAACTCACATAATGAATATAATCTCTATTAAAGGATACTATTATTTTTTGTTTTTTTCTACCTTAAGCTTACTATCAATGTGATAAAAATCAGAATACTGTGTATACCTCATCAAGTACTGAATATGAAGGCTCTGAGGAAACTTTTTGGATTGCTTAGGATGTTCTATAATTTGAGTTGGCTAGTTGTTTGTTTCCTGGATGTATACATATGAAAAAATAATAAAGTTTTCCTATTAAAATTACATTCTTTGCCTAATGTATGCTACATTTGAATAAAAATATGAAAAACAAATCTGATATCAGTTAATGCATATTCATTGGAATTTGATTATTATGTTAAGTGTGTGTGCTTGTGTGTGTGTGTGTGTGTGTGTGTGTGTGTGTGCATGCTCAGTCACTCAGTCATGACTGTAGCCCACCAGGCTCCTCTGTCCATGGGATTTTCCAGACAAGAATATGGGAGTAGGTTGCTATTTCTTTCTGCAAGAGATCTTTCCGTCCAGGGATCAGACTTGAGAACCTGCATCTCCTGAGTTGGTGGGCAGATTCTTTACCACAGCACCACCTATGCTACAAATGTTATACAATAGAGTTTATGTTCTGGCCTAAGTTTTTAAAATATAATTACAAGATAAAATTGAAAGAAAAGTGCCTAAAAATTACCTGAAGTGATTCAAATTTATTATCCCTTGGGTTAAATTTACTAGAAAACACTACTTTGAATGATATATTCTTCTCACCTAAAATTTCTCTGATTACTGACAGTTTTTAACTCTCCTTAGGGAATTTAATTTCTCATTAGAAATTACATTATTCATGAATCAAGAGCAGTAATTTTTGAGAAATTTCACCAATCATTAGCCTTTTTCTGCTAATGTCTCTACAGAACTGACTAATACAGTTCTCTAGACAAGAGAGACTAATACTATTCTCCAGACAAGAATACTGGAGTGGGTCATCATTTCCCACATGCAAAACTATTTATTGATTGCCAATCATATGTCAGATAAAACATTAGATGTTGGGCATATAATGGTGAATAAAGGAGACTGTCTTTGCCTTCACAGTGCTGATACTCTAGTAAGAAGAGGGGAGAATTAATAAGACAAGTGAATAAAATGATTGATATTCTAGAAGATACCACAGTCTAGTGGAAGAAATAGATGAACAAGTAATAATTTTCATACATTTTAGAAGTTGTTATAATTATGATATCCCCATAGTACTGCAGCAATAGGAACAACAAATAATTCTATCGTGGGTGGGAAGGGTGGGAGAAGGGAATGGATATTTACTTATTTTGGTAACTTTGCCACTAGCTATACCTATCAGGTTTCATTTCTCTGTTGATCCTGATAATAATTTAATTAAAACTTTCTCTCATCTATTACCTTTATTCTCATTTCTAATGCAATTTTTCCTTATATTGCTAACTTTCAAGTGCTTCCTTCCCTAGAAGATTATAAGAATTAAGGCAGAGAAATCAGTTAAGAGATATGAAGAGGGTCTGAACCAGGACAGTAAGGTCAGAGAGAAGACAATTTTAACTGATATTTAGAAGAATATATTAATGACTAAAACAGGAGTGTGAGAGGTAAAGGTAAAGAAGAGGTCAAAGCTAACCATCACGTTTTAGCATTAGCATATTTTGAGACTCACAAGTCCTTTTGAGAATGTTATGAAACTTGTAGAGCTTTTCTCCCAAGAAAAGAAAATCGATATACACAGTAAGAATTTCACAAGCAATATAAAACAGTTTAGATTTCTCTGCTTTAGTAGGCATAGTGGGATCAGTGGTTTGAGTGTATGGAATTGTTTTGGTATACTGATAAATCTTGATTGAATTTATAAGCTGTGATATAATTAAAAATTATGAAAAAGCCAATAAATTGTTTTAAATATATATCAGTTCAGTTCAGTTCAGTCACTCAGTCGTGTCCGACTCTTTGCTACCCCATGAATTGCAGCACGCCAGGCCTCCCTGTCCATCACCAACTCCCAGAGTTCACTCAGACTCAAGTCCATCGAGTATGTGATGCCATCCAGCCATCTCATCCTGGGTCGTCCCCTTCTCCTCCTGCCCCCAATCTCTCCCAGCATCAGAGTCTTTACCAATGAGTCAACTCTTCGCATGAGGTGGCCAAAGTACTGGAGTTTCAGCTTTAGCATCATTCCTTCCAAAGAAATCCCAGGGCTGATCTCCTTCAGAATGGACTGGTTGGATCTCCTTGCAGTCCAAGGGACTCTCAAGAGTCTTCTCCAACACCACAGTTGAAAGGCATCAATGCTTCGGTGCTCAGCCTTCTTCACAGTCCAACTCTCACATCCATACATGACCACTGGAAAAACCAAAGCCTTGACTAGACGGACCTTAGTCGGCAAAGTAATGTCTCTGCTTTTGAATATACTGTCTAGGTTGGTCATAACTTTTCTTCCAAGGAGTAAGGGTCTTTTAATTTCATGGCTGCAGTCACCATCTGCAGTGATTTTGGAGCCCCCAAAAATAAAGTCTGACACTGTTTCCACTGTTTCCCCATCTATTTCCCATGAAGTGATGGGACCAGTAGCAATGATCTTCGTTTTCTGAATGTTGAGCTTTCATCAAGAGGGTTTTAGTTCCTCTCCACTTTCTGCCATAAGGGTGGTGTCATCTGCATATCTGAGGTTAATGATATTTCTTCCGGCAATCTTGATTCCAGCTTGTGTTTCTTCCAGTCCAGCGTTTCTCATGATGTACTCTGCATAGAAGTTAAATAAGCAGGGTGACAATATACAGCCTTGATGTACTCCTTTTCCTATTTGGAATCACTCTGTTTTTCCATGTCCAGTTCTAACTGTTGCTTCCAGTCCTGCGTACAGATTTCTCAAGAGGCAGGTTAGGTGGTCTGGTATTCCCATCTCTCTCAGAATTTTCCACAGTTTATTGTGATCCACACAGTCAAAGGCTTTGGCATAGTCAATAAAGCAGAAATAGATGTTTTTCTGGAACTCTCTTGCTTTTTCGATGATCCAGTGGATGTTGCCAATTTGATCTCTGATTCCTCTGCCTTTTCTAAAACCAGCTTGAACATCAGGGAGTTCACGGTTCACGTATTGCTGAAGTCTGGCTTGAAGAATTTTGAGCATTACTTTACTAGCATGTGAGATGAGTGCAATTGTGCGATAGTTTGAGCATTCTTTTGCATTGCCTTTCTTTGGAACTGGAATGAAAATTGACCTTTTCCAGTCTTGTGGCCCATGCTGAGTTTTCCAAACTTGCTGGCATATTGAGTGCAGCACTTTCACAGCATCATCTTTCAGGATTTGAAACAGCTCACCTGGAATTCCATCACCTCCACTAGCTTTGTTTGTAGTGATGCTTTCTAAGGCCCACTTGACTTCACATTCCAGGATGTCTGGCTCTAGATTAGTGATCACATTATCTTGATTATCTGGGTCGTGAAGATCTTTTTTGTACAGTTCTTCTGTGTATTCTTGCCACCTCTTCTTAATATCTTCTGCTTCTGTTAGGTCCAGACCATTTCTGTCCTTTATTGTGCCCATCTTTGCATGAAATGTTCCCTTGGTATCTCTAATTTTCTTGAAGAGATCTTTAGTCTTTCCCATTCTGTTGTTTCCCTCTATTTCTTTGCATTGATCACTGAAAAAGGCTTTCTTATCTCTTCTTGCTATTCTTTGGAACTCTGCATTTCAATGCCTATATCTTTCCTTTTCTCCTTTGCTTTTTGCCTCTCTTCTTTTCACAGCTATTTGTAAGGCCTCCCCAGACAGCCATTTTGCTTTTTTGCATTCCTTTTCCATGGGGATGGCCTTGATCCCTGTCTCCTGTACAATGTCACAAACCTCATTCCATAGTTCATCAGGCACTCTATCTATCAGATCTAGACCCTTAAATCTATTTCTCACTTCCACTGTATAATCTTAAGGGATTTGATTTAAGTCATACCTGAATGGTCTAGGGGTTTTCCCTACTTTCCTCAATTTAAGTCTGAATTTGGCAATAAGGAGTTCATGATCTGAGCCACAGTCAGCTCCTGGTCTTGTTTTTGTTGACTGTATAGAGCTTCTCCATCTTTGGTTGCAAAGAATGTAATCAATTTGATTTCGGTGTTGACCATCTGGTGATGTCCATGTGTAGAGTCTTCTCTTGTGTTGTTGGAAGAGGGTGTTTGCTGTGACCAGTGCATTTTCTTGGCAAAACTCTATTAGTCTTTGCCCTGCTTCATTCCGCATTCCAAGGCCAAATTTGCCTGTTACTCCAGGTGTTTCTTGACTTCCTACTTTTGCATTCCAGTCCCCTATAATGAAAAGGACATCTTTTTTGGGTGTTAGTTCTAAAAGATCTTGTAGGTCTTCATAAAACTGTTCAATTTCAGTTTCTTCAGCGTTACTGGTTGGGGCATAGACTTGGATAACTGTGTAATTGAATGGTTTGCCTTGGAGACAAACAGAGATCATTCTGTCGTTTTTGAGATTGCATCCAAGTACTGCATTTCAGACTCTTTTGTTGACCATGATGGCTACTCCATTTCTTCTGAGGGATTCCTGCCCGCAGTAGTAGATGTAATGGTCATCTGAGTTACATTTACCCTTTCCAGTCCATTTTAGTTCACTGATTCCTAGAATGTTGACGTTCACTCTTGCCATCTCTTGTTTGACCACTTCCAATTTGCCTTGATTCATGGACCTGACATTCCAGGTTCCTATGCAAAATTGCTCTTTACAGCATCAGATCTTGCTTCTATCACCAGTCACATCCACAGCTGGGTATTGTTTTTGCTTTGGCTCCATCCCTTCATTCTTTCTGGAGCTTTTCTCCATTGATCTCCAGTAGCATATTGGGCACCTAATGACCGGGGTAGTTCCCCTTTTGGTATCCTATCATTTTGCCTTTTCCTACTGTTCATGGGGTTCTCAAGGCAAGAATACTGAAGTGGCTTGGCATTCCCTTCCCCAGTGGACCACATTCTGTCAGGCCTCTCCACCATGAACTGGCCCTCTTGTGCTGCCCCGCAAGCATGGCTTGGTTTCATTGAGTTAGACAAAGCTGTGGTCCTAGTGTGACTAGATTGAGTAGTTTTCTGTGAGTATGGTTTCAGTGTGTCTGCCCTCTTGCAACACTTACCATCTTACTTGGGTTTCTCTTACCTTGGCGTGGGGTATCTCTTCACGGCTGCTCCAGGAAAGCACAGCCGCTGTTCCTAACTTGGATGAGGGGTATCTCCTTACCGCCTCTGCTCCTGACTTTCAACGTGGGATAGCTCCTCTAGGCCCTCCTGTGCCTCCTCAGCCACCACTCCTCAGGTTGCTCTTCCCAGCTGCTGGCCCTGGCCTCTGGCATGGGTGGCTCCTCCCAGCTGCCGCACCTGGCCTCGGGCTCCGGGTGGATCCTCAAGGTCACCGCCCCTGGCCATACAAATACATACATTAAAATGGTTGTCTTCAAATTGCATATACTTCAGTTCAGTTCAGTTCAGTTCAGTTCAGTCACTCAGTCTTGTCAGACTCTTCGCGATCCCATGAATCGCAGCACGCCAGGCCTCCCTGTCCATCTCCAACTCCCAGAGTTCACTCAGACTCAAGTCCATCGAGTCTGTGATGCCATCCAGCCATCTCATCCTCTGTCGTCCCCTTCTCCTTCTACCCCCAATCCCTCCCAGCATCAGAGTCTTTTCCAATGAGTCAACTCTTCACGTGAGGTGGCCAAAGTACTGGAGTTTCAGCTTTAGCATCATTCCTTCCAAAGAAATCCCAGGGCTGATCTCCTTCAGGATGGATTGGTTGGATCTCCTTGCAGTCCAAGGGACTCTCAAGAGTCTTCTCCAACACCACAGTTCAAAAGCATCAATTCTTCGGTGCTCAGCCTTCTTCACAGTCCAACTCTCACATCCATACATGACTACTGGAAAAACCATAGCCTTGACTAGCCAGACCTTAGTCGGCAAAGTAATGTCTCTGCTTTTGAATATGCTATCTAGGTTGGTCATAACTTTTCTTCCAAGGAGTAAGGGTCTTTTAATTTCATGGCTGCAGTCACCATCTGCAGTGATTTTGAAGCCCCCAAAAATAAAGTCTGACACTGTTTCCACTGTTTCCCCATCTATTTCCCATGAAGTGATGGGACTGGCTGCCATGATCTTCATTTTCTGAATGTTGAGCTTTAAGCCAACTTTTTCACTCTCCTCTTTCACTTTCATCAAGAGGCTTTTTAGTTCCTCTTCACTTTCTAGGGGTCAATAATTATGATTATGTTAAATTTGAATGAGGAAAAAACCTTAGCCATTTTAATATTTTGGTTTACATTTTACACAGAGACAGATAAATTAAATATTTTTCTTATACCTAACTAATATTTACTCTTTATTGAATTTCTATTTGCTATTGATTATAGTCCAAGCTATATTACATACACCTTCTCAGGAGCACAATGATTAATAATAGATTTAATAAAAAGCACACAAATAAGTAGAAAATAAAGGTCAATATGGTAAATATTATACTAGTGTGGCAAAGCATAGTTGTTTGAGAATGGGGCTTCCCTAGTAGCCCAGATAGCAAAGAACCAGCCTGCAATGCAGGAGACCTGGGTTTGATTCCTGGGTTGGGAAGATCTCCTTGAAAAGGAAATGGCAGCCCACTCCAGTATTTTTGGTTGGAGAATTCCATGGACAGAGGATCCTGGCAGGCTACAGTCCATGGAGTCACAAGAGTCAGACATCACTTAGCAACCAAACCACCAACCACCAAGAGAAAGAATCACATATCTATTTAGTGTCTTAACGCTTTTATGTAAGGCCCCAAATGAATGTGTAGGGCCATTCTGCATGTTTTAAATGACAGGTTTTTAGAGGGCAGAGACACTTTAGATTACTTCATGTAAGTGTGTAATAAAATAGATAATTTTGGAAATGGTAGAGAGGTTCTTTTTAAAATCTCAAATGTAAGACTACCTACATAGAGGTGTGAGATTCAGAATTAACTTTTATTCTATATGTTCCTTGCCTGAGGCATCTACACAAGAAATAAAATTTGTGAGAGTGTTTAATTAAAAATACACATAAAGGGCTTCCCTGGTGGCTCAGTGGTAAAGAATCTGTTGGATCCCTGATTCAGGAAGATCCCACACGCCACAGAGCAACTAAGCCTGTGTGTCACAACTATTGAGGCTGTGGTCTAGAGCCTGGGACTGCAACTACCTAAGCCCATATGCGCTAGAGCCCATGCTCACAACAAGAGAAGGCACCACAATGAAGAAGCCTGCATACAGAAACCAAAGGTAGCCTTTGCTTGCCACGACCAGAAAAAAAGCCCACACAGAAACAAAAACCCAGCACAGCCAAAAATAATGTAAATAAAATTATTTTTTAAATGTACATAAAATAATTATTAGCATAATTTTAAAAGTAGAAAGCAAAGAGAGTTTCCCTAAAAAGGTAAAATGAATATATTTACATAAAAATATCTGTGATGACATTAAGGAAGATATGAGGTATTCAGAAAATAAATCCCCTTCATTTAATCTATCTCATTGTCAGGCTCTTCCTTCCATATAATATGATCATTCTTTTCAATAACCAGCATTTATGTTTTTTCTCTGTCCTGGTACTTAAGGCATGAGAATATCAGTTGGGTGAATGATAAACAGACAAGCATGAGGAACTGAAAGCACACAACACTTCTAAATATATACTATAATAAATAGTCTTTGTAAACCACGTAAACTTGGTTTTCTTCCATGTTTTCTATTATTATCTTTAAATGAGAATAGCGACATTTTACTCATTTAACAATGATTCTTTACAGAAGCAGAATTCATATGACTCTATTATTGGGTCACAATAAGCAACCAAGTGATTAAAACTGTCTTGATTTTCCAGAACACATGTGAGTTTCACTAGGTTATAATTCTGAAAGAGTAAATATTTTGTATTACGCATGATGCATTTCATATGTTTATTTTTTTAATATTTTACCTCTGCATAAAATAATAATTAACAGCATGAAACAATATGAGCTTGAGAGCTTTGTTGTCCCTACAACAATATATGTCACCCTGGGCTGGTCACAAAATTGCATTTCTACTTTTGTACCTAATGTGGGGTCAAATTTAGAGGCTTTTTGTATGTAGATGTAGAAAAGGAAAAGGAAAATCAGGTTATAAAAACAAAATTGGTATGATTTGACAAATCACTTGAAATGAAGTGAAGTCTCTCAGTTGTGTCTGACTCTTTGTGACCCCAGGGACTGTAGCTTACAAGGCTCCTCTGTCCATGGAATTTTCAGGCAAGAGTACTGGAGTGGGTTGCCATTTCCTTCCCCAGGGGATCTTCCTGACCCAGTGATCAAACCCAGGTCTCTAGCATTGCAGGAAGACACTTTACTGCCTGAGCCATCAGGGAAGTCTCATGATTTGACAAGACATGAGATATAATGAGTGAAGTAGAATCATATGTCAATAAGCTCTCTGGAATTCCAGTGGAGCTATTTCAAATCCTGAAAGATGATGCTGTGAAAGTGCTGCACTCAATATGCCAGCAAATTTGGAAAACTCAGCAGTGGCCACAGGACTGGAAAAGGTCAGTTTTCATTCCAATCCCAAAGAAAGGCAATGCCAAAGAATGCTCAAACTACCACACAATTGCACTCATCTCACACCCTAGCAAAGTAATGCTCAAAATTCTCCCAGTCAGGCTTCAACAATATGTGAACCATGAACTTCCTGATGTTCAAGCTGGTTTTAGAAAAGGCAGAGGAACCAGAGATCAAATTGCCAACATCCTCTGGATCATTGAAAAAGCAAGAGAGTTCCAGAAAAACATCTATTTCTGCTTTATTGACCATGCCAAAGCCTTTGACTGTGTGGATCACAATAAACTGTGGAAAATTCTGAGAGAGATGGGAATACCAGACCACCTAACCTGCCTCTTGAGAAATCTGTATGCAGGACTGGAAGCAACAGTTAGAACTGGACATGGAACAACAGACTGGTTCCAAATAGGAAAAGGAGTGCATCAAGGCTGTATATTGTCACCCTGCTTATTTAACTTCTATGCAGAGTACATCATGAGAAATGCAGAACTGGAAGAAACACAAGCTGGAATCAAGATTCCCGGGAGAAATATCATTAACCTCAGATATGCAAATGACACCACCCTTATGGCAGAAAGTGAAGAGGAACTAAAAAGCCTCTTGATGAAAGTGAAAGAGAGAGTGAAAAAGTTGGCTTAAAGCTCAACATTCAGAAAATGAAGATCATTGCTACTGGTCCCATCACTTCATGGGAAATAGATGGGGAAACAGTGGAAACAGTGTCAGACTTTATTTTGGGGGGCTCCAAAATCACTGCAGATGGTGACTGCAGCCATGAAATTAAAAGACCCTTACTCCTTGGAAGAAAAGTTATGACCAACCTAGATAGTATATTCAAAAGCAGAGACATTACTTTGCCGACTAAGGTCCGCCTAGTCAAGGCTTTGGTTTTTCCAGTGGTCATGTATGGATGTGAGAGTTGGACTGTGAAGAAGGCTGAGCACCGAAGAATTGATGCTTTAGAACTGTGGTGTTGGAGAAGACTCTTGAGAGTCCTTTGGACTGCAAGGAGATCCAACCAGTCCATTCTAAAGGAGATCAGCACTGGGATTTCTTATGAAGGAATAATGCTAAAGCTGAAACTCCAGTACTTTGGCCACCTCATGTGAAGAGTTGACTCATTGGAAAAGACTCTGATGCTGGGAGGGATTGGGGGCAGGAGGAGAAGGGGATGACAGAGGATGAGATGGCTGGATGGCATCACTGACTCGATGGATGTGAGTCTGAGGGAACTCCGGGAATTGGTGATGGACAGGGAGGCCTGGCGTGCTGCGATTCATGGGGTCTCAAAGAGTCGGACACGACTGAGCAACTGAACTGAACTGAACTGAACCCAACTTATGTCTACACCTAAGTTCTTTAAGATGCGTATCAGTCCCCTGGTAGCTCAGCTGGTAAAGAATCTGGCTGCAATGCAGGAGACCCTGATTCAATTCCTGGGTTGGGAAGTTGTCCTGGAGAAGGGATAGTCTACCTTCCCCAGTATTCTTGGGCTTCCCTGGTGGCTCAGATGGTAAAGAATCTGCCTGAACGTGGACTTGGGTTCAATCCTTGGGTTGGAAAGATCCTCTGGAGGAGGGCATGGAAATCCACTCCAGTGTTCTTGCCTGGAGAATCCCTATGGACAGAGGAGCCTGGCAGGCTGCAGTCCATGGGGTCACAAAGAGTTGGACACAACTCAGTGACTAAGCATAGAGCAGTCAAGATACACTAGACTATGTTGTAACAGCAATACCTATTTCTCAGTTACTTAATGCTAAACTAGTTTATTTCTACTCATGCAAATTCTGCTCCAGCTCCCCATGATTTTTCAGGCAAATATTCTCCCTGTGGTGGTTAAGTATTTAAGGCTGATTCTCTGTATTTTATGGAATCATCATTTCGACATGCTGCTTCAGGGTCCATTTTGGCAGGTGAAGACAGCATGGCACACTGGTTCTTGAAGTGTGTCAGGCCTGAAATGATATATATTACTACCAGTCACAATCAATTAACCAGCATTAGTCATGTGGCCTTGACCAATTTTCAAGGCTGAGAAATAGAGTCTTCTCTACGACTAGTTAAGCACAGAGAAGTGGAAATAATGGTGAACATTAGTAATGTTTAGCTAGAATATTAGGAATTTGGTGGTTCCAACCAAGTACTTGAGTGATATACTTACTTCAAAGGGGAAAAAGACTAAACAACAGATGAAAACAAAATACAAAAGATGTGTAAGGAGATAAAATGTGGGATAATATATTTTAATAATTGAAAGTAATCAATATTATTATGACACAAAAGTTTCTAAGAAAAATATATACTGATAATTTTTAGTCTAGTCACTGAAAATGCCACATCATCTTAAGTTGATGCCTTTAGGCACAATAATCTTTAAAATTCTTTTGTAAATATCACTGTGCTTGGTAAATAGTTTTTCATGTAAAAATGTCAATATGATTATTTTGACTGTTGCATGATATATTAGCTATATTAGAAATGGAATAGAGCAACTATTGGATAAACCATGTAATAGTCATCAGATATCAAAATGAACTTAAACTTTCTGCTCCCTAGTGTCTTCCTCTCAACATTTGTCTGACTATTGCAAATCAAAGAATTATGTGAATATATTAAAATAAACTTTCAAATGTGAAATTAACATTCATGAAAGAGGACATTTACAAAGTATTTTGAGTTAGTCAAGCTAAATAGTTGCCAATCAACTACATTTTTAAACTTAAAAAACTAATGAATCATATACGAGAGCAAAAAGAAATACTTGATTCTTTATTTACACTTTCTTAATTAAAAATTGTCCACCACTTAAATATGCAACATTTTGTGTACCACCCAACAATATCAATAAAATGATTCCTTCAACAAAGCTAACAACTGCTTTGTCAGAGATAAGGTAATTGAAGCTAAATAAGAGAGCTGTGTTTGTCTTACTTCAATTTAATGAACTGCATTGTATATTCCTTAACATAAACGTGAAAATATGAGACTGAAGTGGAAACACAATATCAATTTAAATTATTTTAGACCTTTTCTACTTATACCTGCATACAGATTTTGCATTTATGATAATTCTCATTTATTCCTCTTTCTTCTTTCATTTGCATAAAACAAAACATCATCATCAACCCATATGGGAGCATTGGAAACTTCAGCAGCAAAAAAAGGTACAATTGAAAAGCATAGTGGAAAGAACAAGCTAAAGGAAGAGACATAATAGGATAAAAATGATGATAATTTCATTAAAGGAAAAATAATAGAAAAATAAGACCAAAATAGGATAAATGAAAAGACAAATAATAAAATATATTTAATCTCAGATATATAAATATTTACCTTGGAAATGAACGCACTCTGTCCAAGGGAAAATAATCCTCGATGGAATGACTAAACTGCAGAAAAGTATTAAAAGTACCAAAAAAGAATAAATAGGTAGTATATAAATTATATAAACCATTGAAAGAGACAAAAGCAAAGTCTTGTGGGGTTTATAACATATATAGAAGAAAATTATGTAACAACAATAGCACAATGAGAATTAAATGGTTCCAAACGATTTTAAGCTTTTTATTGTTTATTAAGAGGTAATCATTTAAGGTCAGTCAGTTCAGTTCAGTGGCTCAGTAGTGTCCAACTCTTTGTGACCCCATGGACGCAACACGCCAGGCTTCCCTGTCCATCACCAACTTCCAGAGCCTGTTCAAACTCACGTCCATTGACTCAGTGATGTCATCCAACCACCTCATCCTCTGTCATCCCCTTCTCTTCCCGCCTTCAATCTTTCCCAGCATCAGGGTCTTTTCAGATGAGTCAGTTCTTTGCATCAGGTGGCCAGAGTATTGGAGTTTCAGCTTCAACATCAGTCCTTCCAATGACTATTCAGGACTGATTTCCTTTACGATTGACTGGTTTGATCACCTTGCAGTCCAAGAGACTCTCAAGAGTCTTCTTCATCACCACAGTTCAAAAGCATCAATTCTTTGGCACTCAGCTTTCTTCATAGTCCAACCCTCACATCCATACATAACTACTGAGAAAACCGTAGCTTTGACTAGATGGGCCTTTGTTGACAAAGTAATTTCTCTTCTTTTTAATATGCTGTCTAGGTTGGTCATAGCTTTTCTTCCAAGGAGCAAGCATCTTTTAATTTCATGGTTGTAGTCATCATCTGCAGTGATTTTGGAGCCCAAGAAAATAAAGTCTGTCACATTTTCCATTGTTTCCCCATCTATTTGCCATGAAGTGATGTGACTGGATGGGCTTCCCTGATGGCTCAGTTGGTAAAGAATCTGCCTGCAATGCAGAAGACCCCAGTTAGATTCCTTCGTTGGGAAGATCCCCTGGAGAAAGGAAAGGCTACCCACTCCAGTATTCTGGCCTGGAGAATTCCATGGACTCAATAGTCCATGTGGTCACAAAGAGTCAGAAATGACTAACTTTCAAAAAAAAAAATCATTTTAGGTAAGCTATAATAAGTTAAGTATGTATATTGTCATCTCTATATTAACCACTAAAACTATTCTATATATAATTATATAGCTAAAAATCTAATAGAGCAGGAAAAACAGAATAAATTAAAATAATTGAGTGATCCCCTCTCCCCACAAAAAGATAGGCAAATTGAAACAACAAGACTAAGAGTAGATAGGAAATTTACAAAGGAATAGCATGATCGTAGATGTAAATAGCATACACAGATATAAATATAATTATAATAATAATTGCACTGAATATAAGTTAGCTAAACACCAATTATCTGACTGAATTTTAAAAATGACTATATGCTGTTCACAAAAGAAATATTGTAATATAAAGATGAAACAGGTTTAACATAAAAAGATGGAAATATTTAATTCCACCTATGAAGGAATTTTACAAGAATTGTCTTCCAACTGTAAATAATGTGAGACTTAGGTAAAATATATGAAAAATTTGTTTTTGATGTTTGACCATAGGGAGAGAAAACAGTGACCTCTAGGAGAAGGGAAACAATGAAGTAGAGCAGTATAATTTCCCTGAGTAACTACCTGGAAGCAAATTTCAAGTTGAAGTACAAGCAGTTGAAACCAAAACAAGGCCCTGAAGTCTTTCTGAGTGGAAAAAAAAACTGAGATTAGAACATGGAGGATTGCAAGGCAGAATTTGTAAAGCACATATTAGAAGAGGGAGCTCCATAGAGAGAAAAAGAGAGTTCTAAAATCTTTGGCTGAATACTGGTTTAGCCTTGTAAGTGTTGCATCTCCATAAGGATGAGGAAACAATCAGTGAAGTGTAGATTGCATATTTTCTGAAGATCATACAAAGCCTGGAAGTAGTTTGTGTTCCCACAAGCCAGAGTAGTGAGGCCTCATACACAGGGTATCAGGTAGAGTTCTCAGAAAGCTATTGCCTTACAGTGGGGATAAGTTAGCTCTATATTAAAGGTAACCCTGGGTATTTCCTAAAACAATATACAAATAAGCCTTGAAAATGTAAAATTTCCTGACAAATATAACTGCTTGCCAGAATAAAAGCCAATGTTTTATGCAGGAATGTAACAAAATTCAGAACCAACAACGTTAAAATCATATTTGGTATCCAATTCAAAAAATGCCAGGCATTCAAGAAAACAAAAAATATAATCAAAGAACAATCAATAAAAACAGTGCCAGAAATGAGAGAAATTATTGGTGTAGTAGACAAAAAGCTATTGGAAATGTTCTTTATATATTCAAGGATGTTGAAAAAATGCAAATATAATGAATATAGAAATTGAAGATTTTTAAAAACCAAAATGAAACTTTTAAATACAGTATCTGAAGTAAAATAAATATACTGAGTGGGATTAGTAGTGGATTACATGAAACTGAAGAAAAGATTAGCAAACTTGCTGAACACAACAATATAACCTCTTTTTAAAGAAGCATAGAGATTTAAAAAAAGGACAAAGAGATATAAGACAAAAAAGTTACAAAAAGGAAAAAAAGCAAGCAGAGCATCCACCAGTGACTTGTGGGATGATATTAGGTGGTTTGATAGTCATGTAATTGAAGCCTCAGGAAGACACGTGTATGGGAAAGGAGGTTGCAAAAAAAAAAAAAACTGAAGAAAAATGTACAAAGGGTTTTTACAAATATGATTAAAATAATAAGCCAAATATCCAAGTTTCTTAATGAACTTCATGTAGACTAAATATAAAGATGATCATATCAATGCATAAGATAATTCAATTGCTAAAAAGGCAGCAAAAAATAAAATCTTAAAGGCAGCTAATTATTTAAAAAATACATGGAGGATAACAATGAAAAAAAAATAACAGCAAACTTCTCATAAAAACTCAGCAAGGCAGAAGACAATGGAGAAGCATAATCATAAATTGAAAGAAAAAAAATCCACCTAAATTCATAAACCTATCACAATATATCTTAAAACTATGGAGGTAAAATATAGACTTTTTACACAAACGAAGACAGAATTAATTGCCAATAGATGCCACTATATGAACCCATTTAAATGCAAAGTTTCAAAGAATAGCAAGGAGAGATAAGAAAGCCTTCCCTCAGCGATCAGTGCAAAAAAATAGAAGACAACAATAGAATGGTAAAGACTAGAGATCTCTTCAAGAAAATTACAGATACCAAGGGAACATATCATGCAAAGATGAGCACAATAAGGAAAGAAATGGTATGGACCTAGCAGAGGCAGAAGATATTAAGAAAAGGTGGCAAGAATACACAGAAGAGCTGTACAAAAAAGATCTTCACAGCATAGATAATCACAATGGATGATGATTGCTCATCTAGAGCCAGACATCCTGGAATGCAAAGCCAAGTGGGCCTTAGGAAGCATCACTATGAACAAAGCTAGTGGAGTTGATGGAATTCCAGTTGAGCTATTTCAAGTCCTAAAAGATAATGTTGTGAAAGTGCTGCACTCAATATGCCAGCAAATTTGGAAAACTCAGCGGTGGCCACAGGACTGGAAGAGGTCAGTTTTCATTCCAATCCCAAAGAAAGGCAATGCCAACGAATGCTCAAACTAGCACATAATTGCACTCATCTCACATGCTAGTAAAGTAATGCTCAAAATTCTCCAAGCCAGGCTTCAACTGTATGTGAACCACGAACTTCCAGATGTTCAAACTGCATTTAGAAAAGGCAGAGTAACCAGAGATCAAATTGCCAACATCCACTGGATCATCATAAAAGCAAGAAAGTTCCAGAAAAACATCTACTTTTGCTTGATTGAATATGTCAAACTTTGACTGTGTGGATCACAGTAAACTGTGGACAATTCTGAAAGAGATGGGAATACCAGAACACTTGACCTGCCTCCTGAGAAATCTGTATGCAGGTCAAGAAGCAACAGTTAGAACTGGACATGGAACAAAAGGGAAAGGAGTATGTCAAGGCTGTATATTGTCACCCTGCTTATTTAACTTATATGCAGAGTGTATGATGCAAAATGCTGGGCTGGAAGAAGCACAAGCTGGAATGAAGATTTCTGGGAGAAATATCAATAACTTCAGATACGCAGATGACACCACCCTAATGGCAGAAGACAAAGAACTAAAGAGCCTCTTGATGAAAGTGAAAGAAGAGAGTGAAATAATTGGCTTAAAACTCAACATTCAAAAAACTAAGATCATGGCATCCAGTCCCATCACTTCATGGCAAACAGATGGGGAAACAATGGAAAATGTGACAGACTTTATTTTCTTGGACTCCATAATCATTGCAGATGGTGACTGCAGCCATAAAATTAAAAGATGTTTGTTCCTTGGAAGAAAAGCTATGACCAACCTAGACATTACTGAAAAGAAGAGACATTACTTTGACAACAAAGATCCGTCTAGTCAAAGCTATGGTTTTTCCAGTAGTCATGTATGGATGTGAGAGTTGGACTATAAAGAAAGCTGAGCGCTGAAGAACTGATGCTTTTGAACCGTGATTTTGGGGAAGACTCCTGAGAGTCCTTTGGACTGCAAGGAGATCCAACTAGTCCATCTTAAAGGAAAGTGGTCCTGAATATTCATTGGAAGGACTGATGCTGAAGCTAAAACTCCAATACTTTGGCCATCTGATACGAAGAACTGACTCACTTGAAAAGACTCTGATGCTGGGAAAGATTGAAGTTGGGAGGAGAATGGGATGATATAGGATGAGATGGTTGGATGGCGTCCCTGACATGATGGACATCAATTTGAGTAGTTTCCGGGAGTTGGTGATGGATAGGGAAGCCTGGTGTGCTGCAGTCCATGGAGTCTCAAAGAGTCAGACATGACTGAGCAACTGAATTGAACTGAACTGAATGCTAAAATAACATGTAGGTAGTAAAAATGTCTCAAAATATATGAAGAAAACATATAAATGAAATGGTAAATAGAAATATCCTCAATTATAGTTAAAAATGTTATGTCAATCTTAGTATTTGATAGAAAAATTAGAAGATGTGTACAACACTACTAAGAGACTTTTCTAACTGATATTTTTAGAATATATCACTCAACATCAGCAGCATACGCACATGTTTTTCAAATACAAATAGAGTATTCTGTAAGACAGGTCATATTCTGGGATATTAAATTTAACCTGACTTTAAAATAATTAAAATTATATAAGCAATATTTTCTGATCATAACTGGACAAAATAAGGTAATTACAAGGGAGGGAAAATTCCTAAGTATACAGCTTATCAAAATTTTGAGATGCAGTATGCAGAAATAAATTAGTAGCATTTACAGCTACTATTAAAACAAGAATAAAATGAGAAATCAATTACTGAAGTTTTCACCTTAAGAAACTAGAAAGAAAATAATGAAACCATATAATGCAGATGTGAAGAAAAATATAATAAAGACAGAACTAAATAAAATAGTAAATGGAAATACAATAGGGGAAATCAGTGAATCAAAAAACTGATTCTTAAAAAGATCAATAAATGTCATCAACTTACAGCCAGAATTATGAAGAAAAGCAATACATATCACCAATATCTGTTTGAAAGAGGGGATATTAATATAGACATGGTAGAGATGAAAAGGAATATTAGGAAACAAGGGAAATTTTACAACAATAAGTAGAACTCAGTTGAAACAAATTCTTTGAAATATACAAATTAAAAGTTCATTCAGATAAAATAGAAAAACTGAATAAATTTATATATATAATTAATAGAATACATCATAAAAATAAATTTCCACAAATTATACTCCAGATTATTATGTTACACTAGTAGTCTATTGAACATTTAAGGAAGAAATAACACTTACTCTGTACAAAGTCTTCTAGAAATTACAAAAGAAGGGAAAAGATCTCAATTCATTTTATGAAGCTAGCAATAACCTAGTATCAAACCTAGGTATTGCATTACAAGAAAAAAATAAAAGCTACAAACAATATTCCTTTTGAACAGAGATTCAAAATTATTTAGTGAAACTAGTAGATTGAATTTACCATTCTATAATGGGGGCAATGCATCATAACTCATGAGAAATTGTGTCACAAATTCAAGGTTATTGATCAGTTACTAAAAATTCAAGATTGTTTTTCAAATTTTAATCAATTTAATTCTCCAAATTAAAAGAATTGAGAAAATCAAATGATCATCAAAGTATATGGAGAAAAGTTATATGAACACTTCAACATCAATAGATGATTTAAATGGTTTACATCAAATTAGGAATACAAGATAATTTGTTCAACCTCATAAAAGACACTTAAGAAAAATGTACAGGCTTTATATATGTTGTTGAAAGAATTTATGCTTTCACTCTAAGTTAAAGAACAAGTGAGGGATATCTGATCTTATCAACTCTTTACAATATTTTTTCCTATTCATTTGAATAGGAAAAAAAAAATTAATAAGATATAGTCAAAGCTATGGTTTTTCCAGTAGTCATATAAAGATGTGAGAGTTGGACCATTAAGAAGGCTGAGTATCAAAGAATTGATGCTTTCAAATTTTGCTGCTGGAGAAGACTCTTGAGAGTCCCTTGGACTACAAGGAGATCAGTCAATTCTAAAGAAAATCAACCCTGAATATTCATTGGAAGGACTGATGCTGAAGCTGATGCTCTAATACTTTGGCCACCTGATGCAAAGAACTGACTCATTAGAAAAGACCCTGAGGCTGGAAAAGATTGAAGACAAAAGGAGAAGGGGTGGCAGAGGATAAGATAGTTAGATAGCATTACCTATTTAATGGACATGAATTTGAGCAAACTCCAAGAGAGTCGAGGACAGAGGAGCCTGGTGTGCTGGAGTCCACAGGGTGGCAAAGAGTCAGACACAACTTAGCGAGCGACAAGTCAGATATTCAGACTGGAAAAGGCACAAAACTCTCTATCACCACTTGACATACCTACATCAAAATCTTAAGGAATCTACAACAATGGTACTGGGGAAAATTAATGTTTAGCACAGTCACAAGATAAAAAGTATGCAGAAATGAATTCTCTTTCTATATACTAGCAACAAATGATTAGGAAGTAAAACTTTAAAATACACCATTTATAATACCATTGAAAAGCATACAATACTAGGAATGAATAAATGCAAGACTTCTGTGCTAGAAGATATAAATTATTGTTAAGAGAAATTAAAGTAGACCTAAATAAATGGAGGATATACTATGCTTATGGAAGATTCAAAGTTATTAAGATATCAAACATTCTCAAGTTATATCTATAGATTTAATACAATTGTAATGAAAATTAGAATAGAAAAGAGAACATGGTGAACATATTCTACAATTTGATGGAAATATAAAGGACCTGGATGAGTAAAACACAATTTTTAAAAAGAACAAAAAGAATTTACACTTTCTGATTTCAAGACTTATTACCAAGCTTCAGGAATCAAGACAGCATAGAATTGGTGTAAATATAGACATATAGATCAATGGAACAGAATACAAAGTCTAGAATAGACCCACTCTATATTATCAATTGATTTTTTACAAATGTGATAGATAATTCAAAGGGGGAAAGGACAATCTTTTCAGCAAATGATGCAGGAACAATTGTTTATTGTGTCATAAAAAAATGGACATCATCCTTTACTTTTCATCATGAACAAAAATTAACTCAAAATGGATGGTAGACCCAAACACACGAGTCAGAAATATAAAAATTATAGAAGTGAAAAAGAATATCCTTGTGGCTTTAGGTGAGGAAAATATCAATTAAGACACTAAAGTATAAAACAGCAAGCATTTTAAAAAGTAAACTTGTTTCAATAAATTTTCAACTTTTGTTCTTCAAAAAACACTTTAAAAAATGAAAAGGCAAGTCACAGATTGGGAGAAAATATTTGCAAAGCATAGCTGATAAAAGAGAGTATTGTAAAGTAAAATAAAATTTAAATTTAAATTTAAAAAAAAAGATTTATATCCAGGCAAGACCACTGACATAATTTGTGGGTGCAAGTGAAAAATGGAAATGTGGAGCTCCTTAATCAAAAAGCAAGAGAAATATGCTATTAAGAGGACAAATATATAAACTGTTTCCCTTTAAAAATATCATATTACCTATTAAATATAATAGGGACAATTGTGTTTTTTTTTTTAATTTTTATTTTTACTTTATTTTACTTTACAATACTATATTGGTTTTGCCATACATTGACATGAATCCACCATGGGTGTACTGAGTAGAAAAAAATTAATTATAATTTTAAATGATTATTTTAAATTATAAGAACAAATTTTATCATTTATAATTCATCTTTATATTATGCAATACCAATTTTATTTATTGCTGTTATGTTTGGTGCCAAAACTCAGGATTAAAGCAATGCTACTTTTAAGTGCAAATATAACAGCGTGACTTTTGTATATGCAATCATTGATATTTTATAACTTATACATGTGTAATATTGGTCTTATCACAACAGTAGAAACACTGCCTAAATTTAAGAGTTTTCATTGTATTTATTGACAGGTGCATGTTCTACCAACACACTGCCTAAAAGAGATGTTCTCAATAATTATAAAAAAAATAACAAGTTTAACTCAATGAAACTATGAGAAAAAAAGATTGAGTTCAGGTCAGTTCAGTTCAGTCACTCAGTCATGTCCGACTCTTTGCGATCCCATGAATTGCAGCACGCCAGGCCTCTCTGTCTTTCACCATCTCCCGGAGTTCACTCAGACACATCCATCGAGTCAGTGATGTCATCCAGCCATCTCATCATCTGTCGTCCCCTTCTGCTCCTGCCCCCAATCCTCCCAGCATCAGAGTCTTTTCCAATGAGTCAAATCTTCCCATGAGGTGACCAAAGTACTGGAGTTTCAGCTTCAGCCTCATTCCCTCCAAAGAAATCCCAGGACTGATCTTCAGAATGACTGGTTGGATCTCCTTGCAGTCCAAGGGACTCTCAAGAGTCTTCCCCAACACCACAGTTGAAAAGCATCAATTCTTCGGCGCTCAGCTTTCTTTATAGTCCAACTTACATCCATACATGACTACTGGAAAAACCATAGCCTTGTCTAGATGGACCTTTGTTGACAGAATAATGTCTCTGCTTTTGAATATGCTGTCTAGTTTGGTCATATCTTTCTTTCCAAGAGGTAAGTGTCTTTTAATTTCATGGCTGCAGTCACCAACTGCAGTGGTTTTGGAGCCAAAAAAAATAAAGTCTGACACTGTTTCCACTGTTTCCCCATCTATTTCCCATGAAGTGATGGGACCAGATGCCATGATCTTCGTTTTCTGAATGTTGAGCTTTAAGGCAACTTTTTCACTCTCCACTTTCACTTTCATCAAGAGGCTTTTTAGTTCCTCTCCACTTTCTGCCATAAGGGTGTTGTCATCTGCATATTTAAGGTTATTGATATTTCTCCTGGCAATCTTGATTCCAGCCTGTGTTTCTTCCAGCCCAGTGTTTCTCATGATGTACTCTGCATAGAAGTTAAATAAGCAGGGTGACAATCTACAGCCTTGACATATGCCTTTTCCTATTTGGAACCAGTCTGTTGTTCCATGTCCAGTTCTTACTGTTGCTTCCTGACCTGCATATAGGTTTCTCAAGAGGCAGGTCAGGTGGTCTTGTATTCCCATCTCTTTCAGAATTTTCCACAGTTTATTGTGATCCACACAGTCAAAGGCTTTGGCATAGTCAATAAAGCAGAAACAGATGTTTTTCTGGAACTCTCTTGCTTTTTTGATGATCCAGCAGATGTTGGCAATTTGATCTCTGGTTCCTCTGCCTTTTCTGAAACTAGCTTGAACATCAGGAAGTTCACGGTTCACGTATTGCTGAAGCCTGGCTTAGAGAATTTTGAGCATTACTTTACTAGCATGTGAGATGAGTGCAACTGTGTGGTAGTTTGAGCAATCTTTGGCATTGCCTTTCTTTGGGATTGGAATGAAAACTGACCTTTTCCAGTCCTGTGGCCACTGCTGAGTTTTCCAAATTTGCTGGCATATTGAGTGCAGCACTTTCACAGCATCATCTTTCAGGATTTGAAATAGCTCCACTGGAATTCCATCACCTCCACTAGCTTTGTTCGTAGTGATGCTTTCTAAGGCCCACTTGACTTCACATTCCAGGATGTCTGGCTCTAGGTGAGTGATCACACCATCATGATTATCTTGGTCTTGATGCTTTTTTTTTGTATAGTTCTTCCGTGTATTCTTTCCATCTTTTCTTAATATCTTCTGCTTTAGGTCCATACCACTTTTGTCCTTTATCAAGCCCATCTTTGCATGAAATGTTCCCTTGGTATCTTTAATTTTCTTGAAGAGATCTCCAGTCTTTCCCATTCTGTTGTTTTCCTCTTTTTCTTTGCATCAATTGCTAAGGAAGGGTTTCTTATCTCTTCTTGCTATTCTTTGGAACTCTGCATTTCAATGCTTATATCTTTCCTTTTCTCCTTTGCTTTTCACTTCTCTTCTTTACACAGCTATTTGTAAAGCCTCCCCAGAGAGCCATTTTGCTTTTTAGCATTTCTTTTCCATGGGGATGGCCTTGATCCCTGTCTCCTGTACAATGTCACGAATCTCAGTTCATAGTTCATCAGGCACTCTATCTATCAGATCTAGACCCTTAAATCTATTTCTCACTGTCACTGTATAATCATAAGAGATTTTAATTAGGTCATACCTGAATGGTCTTGTGGTTTTCCCTACTTTCTTCAATTTAAGTCTGAATTTGGCAATGAGTTCATGATCTGAGCCACAGTCAGCTCCTGGTCTTGTTTTTGCTGACTGTATAGAGCTTCTCCATTTTTGGCTGCAAAGAATGTAATCAATCTGACTTCAGTGTTGACCATCTGCTGATGTCCATGTGTAGAGTCTTCTCTTGTGTTATTGGAAGTGGGTGTTTGCTATGACCAGTGCATTTTCTTGGCAAAACTCTATTAGTCTTGCCCTGCTTCATTCCATATTCCAAGGCCAAATTTGCCTGTTACTCCAGGTGTTTCTTGATTTCCTACTTTTGCATTCCAGTCCCCTATAATGAAAAGGACATCTTTTTTTGATGTTAGTTCTAAAAGGTCTTGTAGGTCTTCACAGAACCATTCAAATTCAGCTTCTTCAGCATTACTGGTTGGGGCATAGACTTGGATAACTGTGATATTGAATGGTTTGCCTTGGAGACGAACAGAGATCATTCTGTCATTTTTGAGATTGCATCCAAGTACTGCATTTCAGACTCTTCTGTTGACCATGACAGCTACTCCATTTCTTCTCAGGTATTTGTGTCTGCAGTAGCAGATATAATGGTCATCTGAGCTAAATTCACCCATTCCAGTCCATTTTAGTTCGCTGATTCCTAGAATGTCAACGTTCACTCTTGCCATCTCTAGTTTGACCACTTCCAATTTGCCTTGATTCATGGACCTGACATTCCAGGTTCCTATGCAATATTGCTCTTTACAGCATCAGACCTTGCTTCTATCACCAGTCATATCCACAACTGGGTATTGTTTTTGCTTTGGCTCCATCCCTTCATTCTTTCTGGAGTTATTTCTCCACTGATCTCCAGTAGCATATTGGGCACCTACTGTCCTGGGGAGTTGCTCTTTCAGTATTCTATCATTTTGCCTTTCATACTATTCATGGGGGTTCTCAAGGCAAGAATACTGAGGTGGTTTGCCATTCCCTTCTCCAGTGGACCACAGGCTCTAGTCTTTCCTATCTTTGAAAAAGAAGAAAGCTTTCCTTTGACCCTGGGTCCTTCTTCAGCTCCCCTTCACAGCCAAGATTCTTGAAAGAGTTGTGTGCACATGTTGTTTCTTCTTCCTCACCCTACCCCTGCAATCTGGCTCCCTCTCTTACCATTCCACTGGAACAGCTCCTCAAGGTCACTACTGACCTCCTTGTTGCTAAATCCCAGGGATGCTCATGAGTCATTATCTGACTTGACCCTTTAGCAGTGATGGACTTTGGCACAAATGCTATTTCCTATTTGAAATATTTTTGGGCCTTTGTTTTTCTGAACACTTCAGTATTGACTTATTTACTATCTTACAGGTTGCCACCACGTGGCAAATTTCTCATCTGTTGCTCACTGCCTAACCATGGTTGTTCTTGGGCCTTGTAGTATGTCCCGGGGATCTTGTCTGTTCCTGTGCCTTTAATGCCCACCTTTGTCAGAGACTTACTTCTCTCTCTCAGCCCAGATCCCCCTTCCCTGCCCAATACCTATCTGCTGGCCCCCTTCTTCTGGATGTCACACTTCACAGCAGACATGCCCCATACCTGTCCCTCCCATGTTCCCCAGCTTGGATGTTTCCTCCATTGCCTGAACTGGAAATCTGGGATTGGTTCTAGACTCTTCCTTGTCTCTCCATTTTCATAGTCAAGCCGTTAGAAAATCTGTCCTCTCCAGGATGTCTAAAATGCAGTTGCTTTTCTCCATCTCCTCTGCTCATACCTGAAGATTACACCAAAATAAAAATAGGAGAGAAATTTAAAATTGAGATGAACATAGTCAACGGTTTTTCCTTTTTTAAAAAGCTATTAAAGTATATAGGATCGTATGAGACTAATCAAGAATAATACGTAGAAGGCACACATAACCAATAGCACAAATACAAAAGGGGACTTTACTACAAATCTCTCAGTTATTAAAAAGTCATAATGTAATGTTGTGAACAACTTCATGCTGATACTTAAAACATTTACAAGAGAAGGACTGATTTTCAGACAATAAATAATAAAATGGATGCATTAAAAAGGCACAATATAAAATAGGAATTATAAATATTCTCATATATATTAAAAGAATTGCTCTATAGTTTGAAAATTTTCCCACAGAAAATTCCAGGTCTAGATGAATGACATAATGAAATTTATCAAATATTTAAGGAAAAATTATTTTAATCTTACACAAATTTTTATGAGGAATAAAAAATTAAGAACCTCTTTTCCAATTTGTTACATATTATGCCAGAATTATCTTGGTAACAAAATATGACAGGCAGATTACAAGTAAGGATGAATTATATACTTCTGTCACTCATTTATATTAATGCAAAAATTCTAAACAACATTTAACAAAATAAATTCAGTAATATAAATAAAGAAACACTACACCTCATAACCAAATTGCTTTCTTCCAGGAATATAAGATTGATTAAACATTTAAAAACCAATGTAATATAGCACAATAACACTTTAAAGGAGAAAAATCATATAAATATCTTAATGTTGAAAATATATGAAAAAATATTACACTTATTTGTAGTCTAAAAAAATTAGTGAACCAGAAAATGAGTAGAACTTCTTTAATCTTATAAAAGGAAGCTTTCAAAACTAACAGCAACCATTATACTTAAAACTGAGATGATTAAGGTTTACCTTTGTGATCTAAAAAATACAAGCATGCCTGTAACAATTACTACTGCTTTTTTAAAGATGGAAATTCCAAAATATATGAAATTAAAGTAAATTAAGGCATTTTTAATATACAATTAAAATATTAGAACTCAGCTCCCAGAGCATTTCCTTTAGTCAACTACTACTAATCTTGAACACTGAAGTGAATGTCCTAACCAATGTAATAAGGAAAGGAAAAGACATAATATTAAGTAACTGGAAAGGAAGAAATAAAATTCTCATGCCCTCTGCTAACAATAAATATGTAGTAAATGCTAAATAATCCATAAATCAATCATTGGAAGCATACTTATGGTTTCTGCATAAAATGCAATTTTAAAAAATTAGTTCTATATAGAACAACAAAACAAAATTTTTGTAGATATATAAGAGAGATGATTATCATTGTAGAGATTATCATTAATGATTTATGATTACATGAAAAAGTATCAAATATCTTGGGGGAAAAGAAACATTGAAGATTGTGGAAGACTTCTATGCAGCAATCCATAAAATGTTATGAAGATAAATCAAAGAAAACCTAAGTATATAGAGGGATATTCTTTGCTCATGAATTGGAAGATGCAGTATTTCAAAGATGCTAGTTCTTCCTTTATTGATCTATAGATTCGATGTATTTCCAAAGAAAATCTCAATTAGGAAGATTGTGGAAATCAACATTTTCTAAAATTCAAATAGATATGTAAAAGACCAAGAACAGCCAAAGACCAATCAAAAAAGATCAAATTTGAAAAATTTGCACTGTAATATAATGAGATTTACTAAAAGCTGCATCAATTACAATTTTGTAGTATTGTTGCAAGGAGAGACAAACAGGCCAATGGAACAGAGTAGAGCCTAAAACTAGATTTGAATATATATAAACAATTGATTTATGACAAAACTGATATTACTGATAAATGGAAATCTTTTAAACAAATGTGTGTGTGTGCAAGCTCAGTAGCTCAGTCATGTCTGACTCTTGCAACCCCATGAAGTTTAACCTGCCAGGATCCTCTGCCCAAAGAATTTTCCAGGCAAGAATACTGGAGCCAGTTGCCAGTTCCTACTCCAGGGGATCATCCCTAACCCATGGATCAAAACCATCTTGCATCTCTTGCACTTGTAGGCAGATTTTTTTTTTTTTTTTTTTTACCACTGTGCCATCAGGGAAGTCCTTTAAACAAATGGTGCTGTGTTAATAAGATATTCATATGGAAAAAAGTGAAATTTGACATCCAAACCTCAAACTACAGACAAAACTCAATACTAAATGGATTGTATGTCTAAATGTGAAAGACAAATAAGAAACTTCTAGAAGATAACAGGAGAAAATATCTTTGGGTATTGAGATAAGGTAATATTTTCAATTTATACATACATACACACAAGAATATACATAAAAAGAATAATCCCTTGGTGCACAAACATCTTAAATTTATACATAGTCAAATTTTATTTTTTGTTTTATTGCCTATTCCTTTGGTGACAGATCCAAGAAATCATTGCCAAATCCAATGTCATAAAGATTTCCCCTGTATTCTTCTAAGAGGGTTACAGTTTGAGCTCTTGTGTTTAAGCATTTGACCCTTTTTCAGTTAATTTTTGTGTATGGTGCAAGATAAGATCCAACTTCATGTTTTTGCATGTGGATATGCCATTTTCTCAAGACAATTACCTTGAAAAACTCTCCTTTTGCCATTGATTGTTCCTGGTGACTTTGTGGTCAGAATTATTAAGATCTAGTCTCTTTACTTTGAAGTTTATAATACAGTATTATTGACTGTAAACACTATGCTGTACATTAGATCTCCAGGTCTTACTTACCTACTGGTTGCAAGTTTGCACCCTTAAACAAAATCTTTCTATCTCCTCACCCATCAGCCACTGTTAACCACCATAGAACGTTTTTACAAGTTCATCCCTTGCTTTCCTATACACTAACAATGAGAAAACAGAAAGAGAAGGAAACAATTCCATTCACCACTGCAACGAAAAGAATAAAATACTTAGGAATATGTCTACCTAAAGAAACAAAAGACCTATATATAGAAAACTATAAAACGCTGATGAAAGAAATCAAAGAGGACACAAATAGATGGAGAAATATACCGTGTTCATGGATTGGAAGAATCAATATAGTGAAAATGAGTATACTACCCAAAGCAATCTATAGATTCAGTGCAATCCCTATCAAGCTACCAACGGTATTTTTCACAGAACTAGAACAAATAATTTCACAATTTGTATGGAAATACAAAAAACATTGAATAACCAAAGCAATCTTGAGAAAGAAGAATGGAACTGGAGAAATCAACCTGCCTGACTTTGGGCTCTACTACAAAGCTACAGTCATCCAGACAGTATGGTACTGGCACAAAGACAGAAATATAGATCAATGGGACAAAACAGAAAGCCCAAAGATAAATCCATGCACCTATGGACACCTTATCTTTGACAAAGGAGGCAAGAATATACAATGGAGAAAAGACAATCTCTTTAACAAGTGGTGCTGAAAAACCTGGTCAACCACTTGTAAAAGAATGAAATTAGAACACTTTCTAACACCATACACAAAAATAAACTCAAAATGGATTAAAGATCTAAAGATAAGACCAGAAACCATAAAACTCCTAGAGGAAAACACAGGCAGAATACTCTCTGACATAAATCACAGTAGGATCCTCTATGACCCACCTCCCAGAATATTGGAAATAAAAGTAAAAATAAACAAATGGGACCTAATTAAAATTAAAAGCTTTTTCACAACGAAAGAAACTATAAGCAAGGTGACAAGACAGCCTTCAGATTGGGAGAAAGTAATAACAAACAAAGCAACGGACAAAGAATTAATCTAAAAAATATACAAGCAGATCATGCAGCTCAATTCCAGAAAAATATATGACCCAATCAAAAAAATGGGCCAAAGAACTAAATAGACATTTCTCCAAAGAAGACATACAGATGGCTAACAATACATGAAAAGATGCTCAACATCACTCATTATCAGAGAAATGCAAATCAAAACCAAAATGAGATTCCATCTCATGCTGGTCAGAATGGCTGCTATCCAAAAGTCTACAAACAATAAATGCTCGAGAGGGTGTGGAGAAAAGGGAACCCTCTTATGCTGTTTGTGGGAATGCAAACTAGAACAGCCACTATGGAGAACAGTGTGGAGATTACTTACAAAACTGGAAAAGGAAATGCCATATGACCCAGCAATCCCACTGCTGGGCATACACACCGAGGAAACCAGAATTGAAAGAGACACGTGTACCCCAATGTTCATCGCAGCACAGTTTATAATAGCTAGGACATGGAAGCAACCTAGATGTCCATCAGCAGACAAATGGATAAGAAAGCTGTGGTACATATACACAATGGAGTATTACTCAGTCATTAAAAAGAATACATTTGAATCAGTTCTAATGAGGTGGATGAAACTGGAGCCTATTATACAGAGTGAAGTAAGACAGAAAGAAAAGCATCAATACAGTATACTAACTCATATATATGGAATTTAGAAAGATAGTAACGATTGCCCTATATGCGAGACAGTGAAAGAGACACAGATGTATAGAAATCTTTTTGACTCTGTGGGAGAAGGCGAGGGTGGGATGATTTGGGAGAATGGTATTGAAACATGTATATTAGCATATGTGAAACAGATCTCCAGCCCAGGTTCAATGCAGGGGGCATGGTGCTCAGGGCTGGTGCACTGGGATGACCCAGAGGGATGGGATGGGGAGGGAAGTGTGAGAGGTGTTCAGGATGGGAAACACATGTACCGCTATGGCTGATTCATGGCAATATATGGCAAAATCACTACAATATTGTAAAGTAATTAGCCTCCAATTAAAATGAATAAATTAATAAATTTTTTTTGCTAAAACATAAACTCTACTGTATAGCATTTGTAGCTCAGGTGGCACAGTGGTAAAGAATCCACTTGCCAAGGCAGGAGACAAGGGTTCACAGGTTCAGTCCTAGATGAATCTTTGAGACTCATGTGAAAGGCTTGCCCAAAGAGTAAGACAAACATTTGTACTCTGAACTGACATTATAGCTACTATCCACTGAAGTTAAGACAGACAGAACATTAATTTCAACCTAACTGGATTGACTCTTTCCTAAAACAAGCAAAAAACCAACATCATACAAAAGATTTTAATATAGCCTATATTCTCACAACATAATTTTTAAAATGTTCAAGATGCAATCTAAAATTATTCAATATACATAGAACCAGAAAAAATGTAACCAATTCTCAAGGTAAAATATGGATGCCAATCCCAAGATAACTAAGATATTGGAATTACCAAAGACTTTATTTAATTTTTGGCTGCACCATGCAGATTGAAAGATCTTAGTTTCCCTTAGTTTCCCGACCAGGGATCGAACTTGGACCCCAGCAGTCAAAGCTCTGAGTCCTAACCATTGGACCACCAGGGAATTTTGAGAATGACCAAAAAATTTAAAACAGCTACTCTAGTCATCTTTCAGGAGATTGATACAATGCTCTTAAAATAATTAGAAAAAGTTTTCAGCAAACATGTAGAAATTATTTTTAAAAAGAGAACTGAAGGTAAATATTGGAACTGACAAATACAATATCAAGAGTAAAAAATTTCATGGTATGGGCTCTATAGCAGAATGAAGATGAAAGACTAAAGTCAGTGAACTTGAAGACAGATCAGTAGAAATATGAAAAACAAAGAGATAACGGGTTAAAGGATAAATAAACAGAGGCTCAGGGATTGCGAAGTAATAATAAAACATCAGATATTTGTTTCTAAAGTAGGTAAGAAGGTTAATGCAGAAAAAATATTTGAAGAACAAAAGGCAGACAATAACCCAAATCTGAGATTTTCCTATTGTCTGCATCCTACTTTCCTTCAGGATTATTTTTTAAGTTTCCTATCAGGAAAATTCACTTCTACTCTGCCTAGTAGACAATTTTCCACTTATTATGTACACTGAAGTGAAAGTGAAAGTTGTTCAGTTGCATCCGACTCTTTGCGACCCCATGGACAGTTTATGGAATTCTTCTGGCCAGAATACTGGAGTGGGTAGCCTTTACATTCTCCAGGGCATCTTCCCAACCTGGAGATTGAACCCAGATCTCCCACATTGCAGGCTGATTCTTTACCAGCTGAGCCACAAGGGAAGCCCATTTACACTAACCTCATTTTTGCAATTATTTATATTTAAACAAACAAACAAAAAAACTAAATTGGAAGTTTCCTGTTTATATTGCTTACTATTCCAGAAATTAAAAATGTGGAACTTTTGGAAAAGGCCTTAGAGGCAGGGGCTTTTTTAGGTGAGTCCATAATAATTTCAAACTTTCTCTAAAGTTATGTTTAGTCTCTCAGTTTTTCTACTCCTATCTCCGTTTTTCACATCACTGACAGAGAATTCACACACATAACTTGTTTTGGAGTGTACACACGTCTGAGCAATAAGCTAAAAATACATTGATTTTATGTTTTCCTTAAAACAAATTCTCATAACTCATGGAGTGAGCTATGGAGAGCCAGGTAACAGAACTAGGCTTTAGAAGACATGGGCTTACGTTATCATAGAATCTAAGTTTTGCACTAAAGTTTTAATACATTTACATTGCAAGCTAGATAAATTTATAATAAAGCAATCAATTCAGCCTCCCAATTTGTTCAAAGCAGTGGATACCAACCACAAATTGTCTAGCTATGCTTGGGGACAATGATGATCAAGGTCAGAAAAGAGAACTGACATAAATATGACACAATGATCACACAAGTTAAGAACAGTACGTATATGGTGAGGGTCAAGGCAGTAATTCCTACTTAAGAGGCTTTCTCTTCCAACGAAGACAATGACATACAAAAAGGTAACACAACTGCATAGCTCACAAATCAGAGGTTGGCTTGATTATGGGTACAAAACTTCCACAAAAGTAAACAAAAGTTTTATAAAGGTGGCAAGATCTCTGTCTCCAACATTTTTCGTTGTCCCTAGATGGAGCATAAAAGCTTGCAACTACAGAGGAAATGGTTTGGGTTGTTGGTATAGCAATCTTTTAGTGAGCGCCTAATTGTATTTTAGGGAGTTAGTATGTTAGCACAGTGACTCCAGGGGAATGGATTTGATTAATTCTGGTTTGGCAAATCGGGGAGAGCTTTAGAAAGGAGTTGACATTTACGCTGAGCCTTGAAATACAGGAAGGGATTTTAAGAGTGGTGTCCCAAGCAAATGGCTTATCTTGAGAAAAGACAGAGTTGGAAAACTGTGAGCATGTTCAGGAGAAGGATGTGACTAGAAGTGTGTCTTTAGGGGTTATTTTTGAAGGAATATAAAGGGTGGAGGAATAAATTAAAATCAATGCAATTACTGTTTTTAGGTATCAAACATTCTAAACAGTCTATAATATTTTCATTGAGATTTTAACATATATCTACAGATGATAGATGTGTCAAGAAGTAGGGATTTTAGCATTCCTATAATCTTGAGATTGACCTATTAATGGTCATAGAGAAATAATCTTTTTATACAAAACTTTCTTTGGTGTCCTGTCACAAGATTAAATGAACTTTGCCTAAGATGTTATTTTTATTCAAACAAATGTTTGCTGGGCCATGCAGAGACAACAAGACACAGGGGGATTTTAACAAACAAACTTTGCTAGGCTCCTCCTTGTTTACCACACCTAGTTCATAGTAGAGTTACCTATGGTGATAGTTCCCTTTCTGGAAGAGGTCCTCTGCCTACATTCTTTCATTCAGTTAGGGGGAAGGTCAAAGTTTCTTCCTGAGTATTCAGGGCCTTGATTGTTCTTAGCTCAAAATAATCCATATGCTAAAGAGATATTTTGATGTGGCAAATTTTATTCCTCTGTACAGGTATAGAGAACTGAGTGGGTATTTTTCAGAAAAGAAAGTGATATGATATATCTTACACTACCTAATGGAAATTGAATATATCCAGGCTGGTGGAATGATGTATTGAATAATAATGGTGTCAAGCTTGGTGAGATCTGTGATAAGTAGTTTATAGTTGTGGCTTCTTAGCTATCAGCAACTATGCCCTATTATTCACGCTGAATGTTATACCTCAAGAATATCTCTAACCAGCACCTTTAGCATTACCTTTCACATTACGGAGGGAGCCAATGGAACAGGGTCATCAGGTGTGTTTGGAGGACTAGAGGAAAAGTAAATGTGGAAGTTCATATAACATATACCTAGATATTTAAAATATATTAATCAATATATTAAAATTTCAAATTAAATAAAATATGTTGCACACCCTATGTTGACAAATACACTTGCATAAAGATATGGAAGAACAGGCTGAAACTGAGAGTTTGGGGAATCCTTGGAGTTCCACGAAAAAATGTGTTGGTGTGGGTGAAAAGTTTTCAGGTTAATTGTTTCACTACCAGCTATATCTAGCACTCAAGGGTCCTCATTTGTGAGAGTTTAAATACACAGACAGAGAATGGCCAGATGATACATGGCAGCAGAATACTAATCCACAGCCTGTGCAACAATCATCCCAGAATGGTCAGTACTTGATTAATAACTGCCAGCTTCCCTAAGTTTTGTCTCCATTTCCTATTCAGAACCAATTGTTGTCATTGTTCAGTGGCTAAGTTGTGTCCAACTCTTTGCATCCCTGGGGACTGCAGTACACCAGTACACCAGGCTCCTCTGTCCTTCACTTTCCCTCAGGCTTTGCTCAAATTCATGTGCATTCAGTCAATGATGTTATCCAACCATCGTATCCTCTGCTGCCCTCTTCTCCTTTTGCCCTCAATCTTTCCAATCATCAGGGTCTTTTCCAACAAGTCAGCTCTTCACAGCATTTATGCTGCTGCTGCTAAGTAGCTTCAGTCGTGTCCAACTTTGTGCGACCCCGTAGACGGCAGCCTACCAGGCTCTCCCGTCCCTGGGATTCTCCAGGCAGGAACACTGGAGTGGGTTGCCATTTCCTTCTCCAATGCATGAAAGTGAAAAGTGAAAGTGAAGTCACTCAGTCTTGTCCAACTCTTAGCGACCCCATGGACTACAGCCTACCAGCCTCCTCCATCCATGGGATTTTCCAGGCAAGAGTACTGGAGTGGGTTGCCATTGCCTTCTCCATCACAGCATTTATACTCTTTTGTAAATTGTGTTTTCTGCCTTATATATCTTTATGGTAGGCATCTTATTCATCTTTGTGCCCTGAGGTCTAACACAAAGTTGGAATTCAATGAAGTACTATTTGTTTATGAAAAACTATTAACTATATGTAAAAACACAATAAATTTTCCTCCCACAATTCAAAGAATGGGATGGCTAAATATTTACTTAGCTTTACTAGTTTCGAAGTCTTACTTCCTACGTTGGAGAGAAACTGGAAAATTTTAAATGACTCCTTTCAGTTCAGTTCAGTCACTCAGTCGTGTCCGACTCTTTGTGACCCCATGAATTGCAGCACACTAGGCCTCCCTGTCCATCACCAACTCTCGGAGTTCACTCAAACTCATGTCCATCGAGTTGGTGATGCCATCCAGCCATCTCATCCTCGGTCGTCCCCTTCTCCTCCTGCCCCCAATCCCTCCCAGCATCAGAGTCTTTTCCAATGAGTCAACACTTCGCATGTGGTGGCCAAAGTACTGGAGTTTCAGCTTTAGCATCAGTCCTACCAAAGAACATCCAGGACTGATCTCCTTTAGAATGGACTGGTTGGATCTCGTTGCAGTCCAAGGGACTCTCAAGAGTCTTCTCCAACACCACAGTTCAAAAACATCAATTCTTTGGTGCTCAGCTTTCTTCACAGTCCAACTCTCACATCCATACATGACCACTGGACTCCTTTACTGCCATCAGTTCTAATATTCAAAGCTTGTTGCAAAATATTTTTTTGTTTTGAGGGGAGAAATGTTTTCCATTGTTTTTCTGTGGAGAGTTGAGAAAGTCTGAAACTTTTGAAAGGGGTAATATAATCACAGTTCTGAGGATTTTTCCTTTAGCTGTTGGTCTTAAATTGTGTTTTTATATTGTAAGGCACCTAGGGAAGCATTGGCCTGATAGGTGTAATATAAATGAGAAATATTTAAAAAATACAGCCCTGGAACCTGATAACAGGATTTCTATTATTTCACTGTTGCTTTGTTCTGCATTATTTTGTTGTTCTCATTGTTCCCAGTGGGGTTATCTTCAAGACAATTTAAATCTAGTTTTTCTTGAGGCACTAAGTATACCAAAGCTCTTCTGTCAACCCATTGATTAAAAGTCAATTTTACATTTTTCTAGAAATTAGGGCAGGTATCTCCTAAGAAATAGTAGTCTTTCACTTTAATCACTTGTGAGCACCTCCTGTGGTTTCATTTGGAATTTTATGGAGAATTATAAAAGTCCTGGCAATGATATTTCCATGGGAAGAGAGAAAGATGAAACCACTCTTGGAAATTTTGAATCCTGACTGGAGCAAAGAAATTAGCATTTGGAATCAATGGTAGAGCATAAAGGTGAAAAAATGCCTGATAAGCAGCTTCCCATTATTCCAGAATTACTGTGAACAGAAAGTACAGAAAATTTCAATTGAATGAATTGGAATGCTCTTGCATAAGGAATGTTTCTGTGGATTATTTGTTTTTCCAAAAGGTGTCAAAAATGTATCTGAACCTTGTTGATTAGGAAAGAACTTCCACAGAAAGACATCTTCTTTATGTTCTGTAAAATATGCATGGTAGGTCTTCATTTTGGAAAATAAATATCCTCTTAACTGGTACAGAAATAATGGGTTCCCATCTGTATTGAACTCCCTGAATTGAAACTAAGCCCAGCTATCTACAACTATAATATATAACCTCAAAAGGTCATAAAGGATAATTGTAACTTCATGGAAATAGCTATTTGCTAAGTTGTATATTAAGAGATCACAGAAATGCTTACTAAAAGGAAAAGATTTCTTCATCTCTCTCTTCCCCAGTATCTCACCCTTTCTAAAGCTAAAATATCTGTCACTAAGAGAAGATGTAATTTCCTTAGCCCTGAATTTTCAGACTTCAGCCCTCCATGTGATTGCTTGATTCTTCTTGAAATCAGGTGAAAATATTCACTGTACTAGAAAAAACTTCCTCAATAATTGAAAAAATTTCAATTGATGTTTAAGGGAAGAGAACCATGGTGGTACACTAATTTGCTGAAAAAATTCAAGACTTTAATAAACAGATCCTTTGTGTGTGTGCTACCACTGATGCCATATAGGTATGTGACCCTGGGAAAAATCATGTATTCTCAATTTTTCTATTTTTGAAACCTTGACAATGCAAAATTGGCCTTCCTAATTTAGAATGTATTTATGAGACAAGAACTAAAATTATTACTGTTGTTTGCCTTCCTCTCAAGAAAGCACTATGCAAATACAAAGAATCAGTAGAATATAAAGAATGAAACACTGAACCAAACCAGGAATCTCTGCAATGAATCTGTACAGTGCCAAAAGATACATTATTTTCCTATACAACCAGATAAGAATGCCAACATATGTTATCCTAAATATCATTATTTTTCCATCAATAGCCTATTATGAACATATCATTCAACATTCTTTCTAAACCACCTCGAATTTTCTTTTCTTTTTTTCTTTCCTTCCTTCACTCTATTCTTTTTCTATTCCTATATTCCTCCCTTTCAACATTTACTGAGGACCCAATATTTTTCAAGACAATAGAAAAATACAGAGGACAAAAAAAATGGTATTCTAGAAGGCTTAAAGAAAATGAAGTATGTTACAATAGGAAGCTGTAAGTATTTTCACTTGACTGTATCTAAGGGTTTAAGAAAAAGCATGATAAGAGATGAAGCTGGAGAAGTAGGCAGGGGACAGATCAGGGAAGGCCTTAGGTACTTTCTAAAGGGGTTTCTATTTTATTCTACAGGTAATACAGAGCTAGTGAAGAATTTAATATTTTTGAACACTTTTATTCTGTCAACTGAAAGGGGAAAGGAAAGGTGTGCAAAAACTTTGTAGGAAAATCAGTTGTAAGAGGGTTTTAAGAATATTGTTGAAAGATACTAAGAGTGTGAAATTGTGATTGCTGCCTTGGAGATGGTGAAGAAGGGACAGAATTGAGATACATAAAAGGAAGTACAGAAGGGATGGATGGATAATATGTAGAATGAGAAAAGGAGAGAATTTTAAAGGATGACTACAGGAGAAGGTGCAATCTGGGGAGACAACAATGAGTTCAGTTTTACACATGTGAAATTTGATTGAGAGCCATTTGTAAGGAGAGAGCCTATAGGGAGATATCAATAGTATCTCAGTGTTTTCACATATCCTGTTTCCTCACCTTGAACATTTATTATTATTATTATTTAGCCACTCCATGGCATGTGGGATCTCAGTTCCCTGACCAGGGATTGAACACATGTCCCCTGCACTGAAGCATAGAGTCTTAACCACTAGACCACCAGGGAAGTCCTCTAAACATTAGTTCTTAATCTCTTGGTTTGATTAATTCCTTGTTATCTTTTAAGTCTTATCCAAAATTATTGCTCAAAGATGTTAAGTCCCCTTCCTCATTTATTTGCTACCACAGTATTCTGTAATTTTCACTCCTAGAACTCCTAATACTTTATTTATATTTACCTGAACCATTATTTAATATCCATCCCTCCCAGTAAGTGGTAGAATCCATGAGAACAGGCTAAAACATCTGTATCCTTTTCTGCTGTATCTCCCAAACCCAAAAAGAGTGCCTAATGAAGATAAATGATTCTTAAGTGAATAAGTTTGAGTTTGGTTTTAGGGGATAGCTCTGCCTCAAGGTGGGCTTCCCTGGGGGCTCAGATGGTAAAGAATCTGCCTGTAATGTGAGTGACCTGGGTTCAATCTCTGGGTCAGGAAGATCCCTTGGAGAAGGGCATGGCAACCCACTCCTGTATTCTTGCCTGGAGAATCCCATGGACAGAGGAGATTGGTGAGCTACATTCTATGGGGTTGCAAAGAATCGGACACAACTGATAGACTAACACTACACTTCATTGCCTAAAGTGGAGTTGCATAGGGTGTTAACATATCAATTACTGATAGGAGATTGACCGAACAAAGCCATGAGAGTGGATGGAATTGCCTCAGTACAATGCATAGAATGGCCCAAGCATACAAGATGAAAGAAATTAGAAAGTAAGTTCCATGAGGTAGGAACATTGATTTGTTTACTTCTATATCTATGGAGCTTACAACAGGTCTGGGCTAAATAAGTATGATAATTTGGGGGTGGGGATCAAGTCAGTTCATTTCAGTCACTCAGTCGTGTCTGACTCTTTGTGACCCCATGAACTGCAGCACACCAGGGCTCTGGGGGTGGGGTATAGAGTACTTTATTGAGGGCACTCAAGAAGGTAGGGCTCCCTAAGCCCCTCCCCTTCCTCAGGGCGTCTGGGGTAGAAACCGTGTGGAGGTTGGGAGATTCTCAGTGTGGAGCATGATAATATTTTTAAGGAAGTAAAGGATTGAAATACTATTGTTGTCTGATTCTTTCTGTCTCTTATTATAGTTGTACGTACTTTTCAGGTGGTTGTTTTGTTTCATGAGTAGCTTTTATCTGAGGCTTTTAGCTACTGCATTTGTTAGTTCTCAGCTATTAAAATTATTTTGGGGAATGAAAATAATGGAAGTCCAGGTCCAAGTCTGTGTACATTTCTAAAGAAAGAATGAGCCCTAGGCACCATAAAATTAGTGTTAGTCATTCTTGTTTGCTGCTATACAACAACATTGGGCAGGGTTTTATTTTGAAACTCACATGAAAAAGTGGAAGGAGGCCTTAGATTATAGTCTATCTTTCCTGGGGATCTGGAGGAAGAAAGGGAGAAAGGCTTGGAAGAGTGAATGCTGAGGGTAAGGGAATCACCTTGTATGCATTTTTGTCAATGCCTTACAGTAGCAAGGCTTTTGCACTGTCCTGATTTAAAGTGAAGACACTTGCAAAGTGAGATTAAACTGTAGATTTATTTGAAGAAAGAGACAGGTGGTCATTATCCCAAAGCATAAATATGGGAGAACTAAGGATGAAAATGTAAAACCACTCACCATACTGTTCTTTCATCACTGCCTCCATTAAGCAGTCTTTTTCTCCCAGGTAGCACTTAGCAAAGCACCATTTTCTAAAGTTTTTTTTTTCTTTCTTTCACTTTTATCAAAGTAATATGTATATATATTTGTGGGGTTATTTTTTGGGGGGGTAACTTTACACACATTGAACATCAACTTCTCTATTTCCCCTTCCCCCCATTCCCTGGCAACTGCCATTCTATTCTCTGCTTCTGGGAGTCTGACTATTTTAGATACCTCATATAGTGGAATCATGCAGTATTTGTCCTTCTGTAACTGACTGACTTCACTTAGTGCAGTGCCATCTACATTGTCACAAATGGTGGGATTTCCTTCTTTTTAAGGGTGAATATTCTGTTGTATGTATATACCACATTTTCTTTTGTCCATTATTCTGCTGATGGATATTTGAGTTGGGATATTTTATCTGTTGTGAATAATTCTGTACATAGTTAAAAAATGCCCCTAGATTTATGATAGCAGTTAAATAGCAGTTATCATAGCAGTTAAATATGGTACTGTTAAATAGCAGTACCCTGCTTTACTTATCTCTTCCACATTTTCTTTCTTCAGTCTTGTTTTTTTACATAGTTTTTTCCTCCAGATTTCTAAATGGTGTGCTAATACTATAAATGATTGTTAAATAAACATGTACAAACAGATTAAAGAACAATATTTATGCCAAGTTGCCAACTTTTTGGCAGATGCAAGCTTAACAAGACTTCCTTCTTATATCCTAAGTTATCACTTGATTTTAAAAATACACACTTTATGATTTGTTGCAGGACACTGATGTGAATAATCAGCAATTAATTAAAAAAATTATTCAACCAGAAAAAATTTTTTAATATTTCCTTTTGAATTGCTGTTATGGAACCTAACAATTTAGTCATCTTATACCACTGTCCCTTATGACATTTCACCTTCCTTTTTCCTAATATTGTTATAGCAATATCTAGTTTACTTTTCATTTGATGTGTACATTTTCCTTATTTTTAATGCAACTGACCCTCTGCATCCATGGGCTCCACATCAGCAGATTCATCCAACCAAATATTGAAAATATTCAGGAAAAAAACGATTCCAGAAAGTTCTAAAAAGCAAAACTTGAGTTTGCCATGTGCTGGCAATGGTTTACATTGTATTAGGCATTTTAAGTAATCTAGAGATGATTTAAAGTATATGGGAGGATGTGTGTGGGTTGATACAAATACTACATCATTTTATATAAGAGACTTGAGCATTCTTAGATTTTGGAATTCATGTGGGTCCTGAAACCAGTCTCCTTCCACCCCAATGGATACTGAGGGATGGCTGTATATGTAAGTATTATGTTGACTGGGTCCCCAGTGTGTAGTTTGATTACATTTCCTTTCTTAGAAAATCTATTGTTTTTCCTGGACTTAATAGTTGTCTTGCCTTTCCATTTCACTTGGTTTCCTTTGGCACTCTTCATTTATGATTCCAAATTCTCTAATATTGTAGAATTGTAAAACTCCCTTGAATACTATATTCTACATGGTCAAATAAATTATTCTTGGTTTCATTTTAAATCTTTTACCATGTATTATACTTAACTCAGGAAAGATCCCTTGGAGGAAGACACTGCAACCCACTCCAGTATTCTTGCCTGGAGAATCCCTAGAACAGAGGAGCCTGGTGGGTGGCAGTCCATAGGGTTGCACAGATTCGGACAGTACTGACGTGACTTAGCACACATGAATGCACACATGTTTACCTTAGAGGCTTCTTTCTGTCTGGAAACGCTAATCCTTTAGTTCTGGGAAATTTTATTAACTTCTTTAATTCTCTTTCTGGCATTTTCTTTGCTCTCTTTCTGAAACTCCTGTACTACTTGCCTGATTAGTTAGATTGATTCTTTAATTTTTTTTTGATTCTTTAATTTTTATACTCTTATTTTCTACATTTTTGTCTGCTCAATTATTTTCTCAGCTTTAATCTTCACAGTTTTACGAATTATTTTTTAAATTTTTATCATTTAAAAAACTTCATTACTGAAACTGCAAACAAAAAAGTGGAGAGAGAACCTTAAAACTGTGATGCACTTATCATTCAGTTTAATGATTAACTTTTTACTAATATTTCATTTCTCTGTAGTTTCTGTGGAGAAGGAAATGACAACCTGCTCGTTTTCTTGCCTAGAGAATCCCACGAACAGAGGAGCCTGGTGGCTACAGTCCATGGTGTCACAAAGAGTCGGACACAACTGAGTGACTGAGCAGCAGCACCACCATATATTTGTTGAATGAAACAATGAAAACACAAATGAAAAACATCTGTATTTAAAGGCTTGAGAGCTCTTCACATATGTGGACTTAGTTATCATGCTTCCCATACATCTCCTTTCTCTGCACAGAAATTCCCAGATTTCCTCTACCATCCCTCCCATATAGTTGGCAGACCTTTTATTTCTTCATCCCCTGTCTGCTAAAAAGACCATGTCACTCTTAAAAGGCATCTCTCCCACAAATTAACCCAACATTCACAATGTGGTCTGATCAGTGGAAGAAAATAAACTCCTTTATTGTGGACCTTACATCTAGGTGAATGCAGACTATTTCACAATTTTCATGTCAACAATACATCTCCCACATTCACTCTGAGTCAACAGAAATATCTCTTTTACTTAAGAAACTCTTAAGGAATTCTATCCTTCTCCTAAACTTTGGAGTAAGTTTTTACTAAATAGTAGAATCCCTCACTGTAGTTTTGATTTATCATTTCAGCCTGTCAGATTTTTTTTATTGGTTTTATATATAATAGTATTCAGTCAAGCTACAGAATCTACAAATTTGATAAGCTTATCTATGTTCTTTGTCTTAAGTTTTTGATAAAAATTGAAATGATTAAGTTTAATATCCAAGTCCTATAATTTTCCATTAAGGATAACCCTCCAGATGCAGGAGACCTAGGTTTGATCTGTGGGTTGGAAAGATCCCCTGGGGAAGGGAACAGCTACCCACTCCAGTATTTCTGCCTGGAGAGTTCCACAGACAGAGGAACCTGGCAGGCTAGAGTCCATGGGGTTGCAAAGAGTTAGACATGACTGAGTGACTTTCACTTTCATAATTTTCCTCTAGGGACAACCTTCCTTCCAGATATGGATCCCATTTATGAACCAATACTCTCCGTGTATATCATGAAATCCCCTAACTTACATCTCTCTCTCTCTCTTTTTTTTCTTTTTAGAATTTTTAGATCCTGTCAAATGAGTAAAATTCTTTATTTATTTTTTTAAATGGAGGCTAATGAGTTTACAATATTGTAGTTGTTTTTGTGATACATTGACATGAATCAGCCATAGGTGTACATGTGTTCCCCATCCTGAACCTCACTCCCACATCCCTCCCCATCCAATCCCTCTGGGTCATCCCAGTGCACTGCCCTGAGCACCCTGTCTCATGCAAATAACCTGGACCGGTGACCTGTTTCACATATGATAATATACTTGTTTCAATGCTATTCTTTCAAATCATCCCACCCTCGCCTTCTCCCACAGAGTCCAAAAGACTGTTCTATACATCTGTGTTTCTTTTGCTGTCTCTCATATAAGGTCACTGTTACCATCTTTCTAAATTCCATATATATGTGTTAGTTTACTGTATTGGTGTTTTTCTTTCTGGCATACTTCACTCTGTATAATAGGATGCAGTTTCATCCACCTCATTAGAACTGATTCATATGTATTCTTTTTAATGGCTGAGTAATATTCCATTGTGTATATGTACCAGAGCTTTCTTATCCATTCATCTGCTGATGGACATCTAGGTTGTTTCCATGTCCTGGCTATTATAAACAGTGCTGCGATGAACATTGGGGTACATGTGTCTCTTTCAATTCTGGGTTCCTCGGTGTGTATCCCAACAGTGGGATTGCTGGGTCATATGGCAGTTCCTTTACGAGTTTTTTAAGGAATCTCCACATTGTTCTCCATAGTGGCTATACTAGTTTGCATTCCCACAAACAGCATAAGAGGGTTCCCTTTTCTCCACACCCTCTCCAGCATTTATTGCATGTAGAATTTTGGAGAGCAGCCATTCTGCCAGGCATGAGATGGTACCTCATTGTGGTTTTGATTTGCGTTTCTCTGATAATGAGTGATGTTGAGCATCTTATCATGGGTTTGTTAGCCATCTGTATGTCTTCTTTGGAGAAATGTCTGTTTAGTTCTTTGGCCCATTTTTTGATTGGGTCATATATTTTTCTGGAATTGACCTGCAGGAGTTGTTTGTATATTTTTGAGATTAATTCTTTGTCCATTGCTTCATTTGTTATTATTTTCTCCCAATCTGAAGGCTGTCTTGTCACCTTGCTTATAGTTTCTATCATTGTCCAAAAGCTTTTAATTTTAATTAGGTCCCATTTGTTTGTTTTTGTTTTTATCTCCATTACTCTAGGAAGTGGGTCATAGAGGATCCTGCTGTGATTTATGTCGGAGAGTGTTTTGCCTATGTTTACCTCTAGGAGTTTTATGGTTTCTGGTCTTATGTTTAGATCTTTAATTCATTTTGAATTTACTTTTGTGTATGGTGTTAGGAAGTGCTCTAGTTTCATTTTTTTACAAGAGGTTGACCAGTTTTCTCAGCACCACTTGTTAAAGAGATTGTCTTTTCTCCATTGTATATTCTTGCCTCCTTTTTCAAAGATAAGTTGTCCATAGGTCTATGGATTTATCTCTGGGCTTTCTATTTTGTTCCATTGATCTATATTTCTGTCTTTGTGCCAGTACCATACTGTCTGGATGATTGTAGCTTTGTAGTAGAGCACGAAGTTGGGAAGGTTGATTTCTCCAGTTCCATTCTTCTTTCTCAAGATTGCTTTGTCTATTCGAGTTTTTTTTTGTGGTTTTTTTTTTTTTTTTTTTGTATTTCCATACAAATTGTGAAATTATTTGTTCTAGTTCTGTGAAAAATACCGTTGGTAGCTTGATAGGGATTGCATTGAATCTATAGATTGCGTTGGGTAGTATACTCATTTTCACTATATTGATTCTTCTGATCCATGAACAGAGTATATTTCTCCATCTATTTGTTTCCTCTTTGATTTCTTTCATCAGTGTTTTATAGTTTTCTATATATAGGTCTTTTGTTTCTTTAGGTAGATTTCTTTCTAAGTATTTTGTTCTTTTCATTGCAATGATGAATGGAATTCTTTCCTTCTCTTTCAGTTTCCTCATTGTTGGTGTATAGGAATGCAAGGGATTTCTGTGTGTTAATTTTATATCCTGCAACTTTACTATATTCATTGATTAGCTCTAGTAATTTTCTGGTGGAGTCTTTAGAGTTTTCTATTTAGAGGATCATATCACCTGCAAACAGTGAGAGTTTTACTTCTTCTTTTCCAATCTGGATTCCTTTTATTTCTTTTTCTGCTCTGATTGCTGTGGCCAAAACTTTCAAAACTATGTTGAACAGTAGTGGTGAGAGTGGGCACCCTTGTCTTGTTCCTGACTTTAGGGGAAATGCTTTCAATTTTTCACCATTGAGCATAATAGTTGCTGTGGGTTTGTCATATATAGCTTTTATTATGTTGAGGTATGTTCCTTCTATTCCTGCTTTCTGGTGGATTTTTATCATAAATGGATGTTGAATTTTGTCAAAGGCTTTCTCTGCATCTATTGAGATAATCACATCTTTTTTTATCTTTCAGTTTGTTAATATGGTGTATACATTAATTGATTTGTGTATATTAAAGAATCCTTGCATCCCTTAGATAAAGCCCACTTGGTCATGATATATGATCTTTTTAATAAGTTGTTGGATTCTGTTTGCTAGGATTTTGTTAAGGATTTTTGCATTTATGTTCATCAGTGATATTGGCCTGTAGTTTTCTTTTTTTGTGGCATCTTTGTCAGGTTTTGGTATTAGATTGATGGTGGCCTCATAGAATGAGTTTGGAAGTTTACCTTCCTCTACAATTTTCTGGAAGAGTTTGAGAAGGATCGTGTTACCTCTTCTCTAAATTTTTGGTAGAATTCAGCTCTGAAGCCATCTGGTCCTGGGCTTTTGTTTGTTGGAAGATTTCTGATTACAGATTCAATTTCCATGTTTGTGAAGAGTCTGTTAGATTTTTTAATTCTTCCTGGGTCAGTTTTGGAAAGTTGTACTTTTCTAAGAATTTGTCCATTTCTTCCAAGTTGTCCTTTTTATTGGCATATAGTCGTGGATAGTAGTCTCTTAAGATCCATTATATTTTTGTGTTGTCTGTTGTGATTTCTCCATTTTCATTCCTAATTTATTTGATTTGATTCTTCTCCCTTTGTTTCTTGATGACTCTGACTAATGGTTTGTCTATTATGTTTATCTTCTCAAAGAACCATATTTTGGCTTTGTTGATTTTTGCTATGGTCTCTTTTGTTTCTTTTGCATTTATTTCTGCCCTAATTTTTAAGATTTCTTTCCTTCTATTAATGCTGGGGTTCTTCATTTCTTCCTTTTCAAGTTGCTTTAGGTGTAGAGTTAGGTTATTTATTTGAATTTTTTCTTATTTCTTGAGGTAATGAATTGCTATGAACCTTCCCCTTAGCATTGCTTTTACAGTGTCCCATAGGTCAACATTCTCCAATCCAGGCTGCAGCAATACATGAACCATGAACTTCCTGATGTTCAAGCTGGTTTTAGAAAAGGCAGAGGAACCAGAGATCAAATTGCCATCATCTGCTGGATCATGGAAAAAGCAAGAGAGTTCCAGAAAAACATCTATATCTGCTTTACTGACTATGCCAAAGCCTTTGACTGTGTGGATCACAATCAACTGTGGAAAATTCTGAAAGAGATGGGAATACTAGACCACCTGACCTGCCTCTTGAAAAATCTGTATGCAGGTCAGGAAGCAACAGTTAGAACTGGATATGGAACAACAGACTCTTTCCAAATAGGAAAAGGAGTACGTCAAGGCTGTATATTGTCACCCTGCTTATTTAACTTCTATGCTGAGTACATCACGAGAAATGCTGGGCTGGAAGAAGCACAAGCTGGAATCAAGATTGCTGGGAGAAATATCAATAACCTCAGATATGCAGATGACACCATCCTTATGGCAGAAAGTGAAGAGGAACTAAAAAGCCTCTTGATGAAAGTGAAAGAGGAGAGTGAAAAAGTTGGCTTCAAGCTCAACATTCAGAAAATGAAGTTCATGGCATCTGGTCCCATCACTTCATGGGAAATAGATGGTTAAACAGTGGAAACAGTGTCAGACTTTATATTTTGGGGCTCCAAAATCACTGCAGATGGTGACTGCAGCCGTGAAATTAAAAGATGCTTACTCCTTGGAAGAAAAGTTATGACCAACCTAGATAGTATATTCAAAAGCAGAGACATTACTTGGCCAACTAAGGTCGGTCTAGTCAAGGCTGTGGTTTTTCCGGTAGTCATGTATGGATGTGAGAGTTGGACTGTGAAGAAGGCTGAGCCCCAAAGAATTGATGCTTTTGAACTGTGGTGTTGAAGAAGACTCTTGAGGGTCCTTGGACTTCAAGGAGATCCAACCAGTCCATTCTGAAGGAGATAAGCCCTGGGATTTCTTAGGAAGGAATGATGCTAAAGCTGAAACTCCAGTGCTTTGGCCACCTCATGCGAAGAGTTGACTCATTGGAAAAGACTCTGATGCTGGGAGGGATTGGGGGCAGGAGGAGAAAGGGATGACAGAGGATGAGATGGCTGGATGGCATCACTGACTCGATGGATGTGAGTCTGAGTGAACTCTGGGAGTTGGTGATGGACAGGGAGGCCTGGCGTGCTGCGATTCATGGGGTTACAAAGAGTCGGAGACAACTGAGTGACTGAACTGAACTGATAGGTTTTGGGTTGGTCTGTTTTCATTTTCATTCGTTTCTATGCATATTTTGATTTCTTTTTTGATTTCTTCTATGATTTGTTGTTTATTCAGCAGCATGTTGTTCAGCCTCCATATGTTGGGATTTTTAATAGTTTTTCTCCTCTAATTGACATCTAATCTTACTCCATTGTGGTGTGAAAAGATGCTTGGAAGGATCTTAATTCTTTTTAAATTTACCAAGGCTAGATTTATGGCCCAGGATGTGATCTATCCTGGGGAAGGTTCTGTGTGCACTTGTGAAAAAGGTGAAGTTCATTGGTTTGGGGTGAAATGTCCTATAATATCCATTATGTCTAACTGGTCCATTGTATCATTTAAAGTTTGTGTTTCCTTGCTAATTTTCTGTTTAGTTGATATATCCATAGGTATGATTGGAGTATTAAAGTCTCTCACTATTAATGTGTTACTGTTAATTTCCCTTTTCCTACTTGTTAGCATTTGCCTTACATATTGCCATGATCCTATGTTGGGTGCATATATATTTATAATAGTTATATCTTCTTCTTGGATTGATCCTTTGATCATTATGTAGTGTCCTTTGTCTCTTTTCACAGCCTTTATTTCAAAGTCTATTTCATCTGATAGGAGTATTGCTACTCCTGCTTTCTTTTGGTCTCCACTTGTGTGAAATATCTTTTTCAGCCCTTCACTTTCAGTCTGTATGTGTTTCTTGTTTTGAGGTGGGTCTCTTGTAGACAGCATATATAGGGGGTCTTGTTTTTGTATCCATTCTGCCAGTCTGTCTTTTGGTTGGGGCATTCAACCCATTTACTTTTAAGGTAATTATTGGTAAACATAATCCCATTGTCATTTGCTTTGTTGTTTTGGGTTTGAGTTTATACACCCTTTTTGTGTTTCCTGTCTAGAGAAGATCCTTTAGCATTTGTTGGAGAGCTGGTTTGGTGGTGCTGAATTCTCTCAGCTTTTGCTTGTCTGTAAAGCTTTTGATTTCTCCTTCATATTTGAATGAGATCATTGCTGGGTACCATAATCTGGGTTGTAGGTTTTTCTCTTTCATCACTTTAAGTATGTCCTGCCATTCCCTTGTGGCCTGAATAGTTTCTGTTGAAAGATCACCCGTTATCCTTATGGGAATCCCCTTGTGTGTTATTTGTTGTTTTTCTCTTGCTGCTTTTAGTATTTGTTCTTTGTGTTTGATCTTTGTTAATTTGATTAATATTTGTCTTGGGTTGTTTCACCTTGGGTTTATCCTGTTTGGGGCTCTCTGGGTTTCTTGATCTTGGGTGGTTATTTCCTTCTCCATTTTAGGGAAAATTTCAACTATTATCTCCTCAAGCATTTTCTCATGGCCTTTTTGTCTTCTTCTCCTGAGACTCCTATGATTCGAATGCTGGGGCATTTGACATTCTCCCAGAGGTCTCTGAGGTTGTCCTCATTTCTTTTAATTCTTTTTTCTTTTCTCTTCTCTGCTTCATTTATTTCCACTATTCTTTTACCTCACTTATTTTACTGTTGGTTCCCTCCAGAGTGTTTTTTTTTTAAATCTCATTTGTTGCATTATTCATTATTGATTGCCTCTTTTTTATTTCTTCTAGGTCCTTGTTAAACATTTATTGCATCTTCTCAATCCTTGTCTCCAGGCTATTTATCTGTAACTCCATTTTATTTTCAAGATTTTATATCATTCTTACTATCATTATTCTGAATTCTTTCTCAGGTAGACTCCCTATCTCCTCCTCTTTTGCTTGGTTTCATGGGCATTTATCATGTTTCTTTACCTGCTGAATATTTCTCTGCCTTTTCATCTTGTTTACATTGCTATGTTTGGGGTGGCCTTTCTGTATTCTGGCAGTTGGTGGTTCCTCTGTATTGTGGAGGTTCCTCCTTGTGGGTGGCGTTGGATGAGTGTTCTCAAGGTTTCCTGGTTAGCAAAGCTTGCATTGGTGTTCTGGTGTGTGGAGCTGGATTTCTTCTCTCTGGAGTGCAATGCAGTGTCCAGTAGTGAGTTTTGAGATTGTCTATGGGTTTGGCGTGGCTTTGGGCAGCCTGTATATTACAGTTCAGAGCTATGTTCCTTTATTGCTGGAGAATTTGCATGGCATATCTTGCTCTGGAACTCGTTGGCTCTTGGGTGGAACTCGGTTTTAGTGTAGGTATGGAGGCTTTTGGATGAGCTCTTATTGATTAATGCTCCCTGAAGCCAGGGGTTATCTGGTATTCTCAGGTTTTGTTTGGATTTAAGCCTCTTGCCTCTGGTTTTCAGTCTTATTCTTTCTCTAGCCTCAAGACTTCTCCATCCATGCAGCACCAATGATAAAACATCTAGGTTAATGGGGAAAAGATTCTTCACAGTGATGGAAACCCAGAAAGGTTAGTTGAGTTACATGGAGAAGAGAAGAGGGAGGAGGGAGATAAAGGTGACCAGGAGGTGGAGAGGGGAAATCAAAAGGAGAGTTAGCAATCTAGCCAGTACAGCCTGGAACACCCACAGAAGTTCACAGAGTTACATAGAGAAGAGAAGAGGGAGAAAGGAGACAGAGGTGACCAGGAGGAGAAGAAGGGGGGTCAAAAGGAGAGACATAGATCTAGCCAGTAATCAGCTCCCTAAGTGTACTCTACAGCCTGGAATACCCAGAGACACAGAGTTGCATAGAGAAGACAAGGGGGAGGGAGGAGATAGAAGTGATCTAGGGGAGAAAAAGAAGAGTCAAAAGGGGGAGAGGGTAATCAAGCCAGTAATCACACTCCTAAGTAAAAATGGGTACTGATGATTGGATTCTTGAAGGTATAATATTGATAACAAATACCAGAAAGCAAAGATTAAAGATCTAGAGTAGAGGTTAGACTCTCAAATATACAATATTAAAAAAAAATCAAAAAAATTATTAAAAATATATATGAAATTTGCTTTAAAAATAGGGTATTTTTTCTGCAAGGTAATAGTAGGTTATAAAAATGAAAATTAAAGGAGTAATAAAGGACTTAATTTTTTTAATTAAAAAATTAAAAAAGTGATAATAGTAAAAAATATATCTAGGAATTTCTCTGGAGCTGTTGTGGGCAGTGTGGGGTCAGTTCAGTTTCAGATAGTTCCTTGTTTCAGCTTATACTTCTCAAGGTCTATATGCTCCTTCCAATGTAGCTGGTGGTAACTACAGGGTTTTAATCTGTTGCACCTTCCAAAGCGGTTCCCTTTGTTTATTTTGGCTTCTTCTGTTTCCAAGTCTCTTCAGTGTCTAATTTCCACCCTGACACAAGGGGGCAAAGGTGGTCACTTATTCAGGCTCACTTGTTCAGTCGTGCTGTGGGAGGGAGGAACACTGCAAACAAATACCACTAGCGTGTGTGGGGAGTGCTCACAGTGCCTCGGCCACACTGGGTTTGCTCATGGCGTGTGTGCTTTCCCAGTCTACACTGCTTAGGCTCCAGGTTGCTCTGCAGGGTAACTGTCTAAAGCGGGCCCTGGGTTTTGTGCACTTCCTAGGTCTAAACCATTCAGGTTTAGGTTCTCGGATACTCTACAAAGGTAAAGACTCGGTTGGGCTTGCATTTTGTGCCCTTCCCAGGTCTGAGCAGCTCAGGTAACCAGGTGCTTCATGAGCACACTCTCCCCATGTGGAGTGGGGCATCTTGTCACCTCTCCCATCCCATCTGCTTGGTTTCCTGGGTGCTCAGTGGGAGCGCCGGCTCAGGTGTTCCGTGTGTCTCCTCTGGAGAGCTGATCTCTGGCTGCGACCCTCCCGGCAGATGTCAACCGTCCAGGATCTCAGGAAGACTTAGTTAACAACTGGGAGCCAGCTCTCAGTCTGGTAGAGGATGCTGTCTCTGGGGCCAAAATTGTCCCTTTCTGGCTCTGTCTGTCGCCTACCTGCCTCTCTGCCTCTGGCAGGGGATGGGCCAATCTGCAGTTATTCGCTCAGTCCTTTGTTCTGTGAGTGGGCCCGGAAGTGCCTTAGGTTAGAGCTTTTCATGGGAAAGTTCTCTCTCTCTCTCTCTTTTTCTGTCTGTCTCTGGCTATCCCACTGTTTGGGTTGCTGTCTCATGTTAGCTCTCTTAGATTGTCCTCAGGGCATTCAGGCCCAGTCCCTATTCTAAGCAATGCAGCCGCACCTCCCTGTTAAGCCCCAACTTGCTAGTGGTGGATTTGAGCATCTGGGCTACTTCTCTGCTGGGAGTTGCCATTAGGCATGTAATCTGTGGGCTTTGTTTATTTATTTATTTTTCCTCCTGGTTATATTGCCCTCTGAGTTTCCAAAACTCCCCACAGACCCACTGGTGAGAGGGTTTCCTGGTGTTTGGAAACTTCTCCTGTTTTATGACTCCCTCCCCAGGATGGGACTCCATCCCTAACTCTTTTGTCTCTCTTTTTATGGTTTATATTTTGTCCTACCTCCTTTTGAAGACAATGGGCTGCCTTTCTGGGTGCCTGGTGTCCTCTGCCAGTGTTCAGAAGTTGTTTTGTGGAATTTGCTCAATGTTCAAATTATCTTTCGATGAATTGATGGGGGAGAAAGTGGTCTCCCCATCCTATTCCTAGGACTGACCCCCTAACTCACATCTCTAACTCCACACTTCTCTGCATTGTAATTCCATTCAATTTCAATGTAACAAACAATTATTATTTGTAAAACAATGTGATGGTCAGGATATTATACCAGGATAGTATTGTGTTTTTCTTCAAAATGTGGCTGAAATCCTGATTCATTATGTCTATGGCAACTTCTTTATCTGCTAATCTAAAAATAATGGCATATTTAGTTGTACTTATAAGATCCTAAATTCTATCACTTGAAAATCTTGGAACTTCAGTTAAGTATTGCTATCAACATATGCCACGTTTACATATAGCATTTGCACTGAGGAGAGAAGATATATAATATAATAAAGTGTAATTGATTGAGGTATTTTGACTTTTATTTTCCATGTCAGAATCATGACACTCATGAAAGAATTTTTTTAAAATGTCAATAGGGCTCAGAAAGTAAAGTATAAGAATAAAGATGAATAATCATCTAACGTATTGAATTGTCTGGGATCTGCCCTGAGTAGTATAGCATCAACCCAAAAGGAAGAATATGAATAACAGGTGTCCACTGAGGAGCAGTCCTTTGATGAAAACAGACTTCTAAATGAAATAGAGTCCATTCGAATATTTGATCCAATTTATCTCAAAGGATGGATATTTCAGAAAACTTCCTCTATGTACTGCTTTTCAGAAGAGTAAAGGCTATCCTTTGCAATGTTGGAACTTTGTGTTTTATATAGGCTTTATGGCATAGTCTTAATTATATATTCTTCTTCTTTTTTTTTAATTTAATGTTACTGAAGCAGTAGTGCAGGTTTTATAGTGAAAGAAAATAATGAATGGTTTTAGAAAGTGCTAGGGATTAGAGAAGAAATTATATTAAAGAGGAAGCTGTCTATTTCAATAGAGCTTACCACTTCAGTTTAGATATAATGTTTAAAATATTTGTCAATTAGCTGACAATAAAATAGAATAGCGACTGTTCCAGAATTTATAGGTAGTGAAAAGAACCAAACTTTATCTTTCTCACCTTCCACCTAAAAACCTAGTTTAGCCCTTTGCTATTCCTAATTAGTTTTATGGTGAAAAACAGAAACCAAAACTGTTGTAGCAGCAGAAAACTTACTTTTATGCTTGAATGGTCACCTCTAATAATTATGCAAATAAAATGACAAATCTGCCATTTTTGTTACTTTGGCTAAATGACAAATCTGCCATTTTTGTTACTCTGGCTATACATTGAATCTGCAGAACTGTTTCCCAGATGAGTTTAATGCCAACTCAGATTACACCCACTTTCCTTGTAGTATGTAAGAAAGGAATCCTATATTGGGAAGTATGAAACCTAGGTTCTGCCTCCTCTGTTCATAAGGTCATGACTCTGAAGATATTTAAACAAAGACCTCAACAGAAATCATTCTTCACCTGGCTGAAAGCAAGAAAGAGCCTCCACCTGAAAACTCTAAAGACTTCCAATATCTATGTTGAAAATACCTTTGAGGGACTTCTCTGGTGGCACAGTAGATAGGAATCCACCTGCCAATGCAGGGGACATAAGTTTGATCCCTGATATGGGAAGATTCCACATGCCTCAGAGCAACTAAGCCTGTAGCCACAACTCTGAGCCCATGTACTGCAAATACTGAATTCTGCAAACCTAGAGCCAGTGGTCTGCAACAAGAGAAGCCACTGCCACGAGAAGCCTGCATACCACAACAAAGAGTAGCCCCTACTCGCTGCAATAAAGGAAGCCTTTGTGCAGCAACAAAAACCCAATGCAACCAAAACTAACTAAATAATTTATTTTAATTAAAAAGCAAAAAAAAAACCAAGATAATGTTGACACTTAAGTCTAACTTACTCTTTAAAAATGAAATAATTATTATAACAAGTGTGCTCTATTAAAAAAATGTGAAATAATGCTAAGATTTAATACTTACATGCAGTGCTTAGTATGTCAAGCTATGTGTTAAACACATATATATTATAAAATGTACATGTATTAGCTCTTCTAATTCTCACAATAGTTCTATAATCATTCCCTTATCACAGATAAGGCATGTGAGACAGAAAAGTTATTCAAGTTGCCTAGAATCACAATAGTCTCTGTCAGTCAGACTATAAATCATGGCAAAACTGACTATGGAGCTCATGTTTTAAAGCCACTAAACTACATTGTCTCTTGATGAGTGACCTAGAAAAAGATTAGCCTTCATTAAAATAAACCACTAAAATATGGCTAACTATTATGCTAGAAGTTATAGCATAATAGCTTCTGGGAATAGAACTGGAAATTTCTGAAGGTTGTTGAAAGGTGGTTGTCACAGGAAAACTGATTTTTGTATGTTTTCTGTTCTGACAGTAAAAGTTGTATGTGTTTGCCTTGGCTTTATTCATATATACAATGTTACTTGGCTTCTTTCTATATAAAAGCCATGCCACTGAAGATGTTTCATATGTTTAGATCGAAGCCAAGTGATATTATAAAATCTTACTGGAGAAGGCCAGGTCAACTAATCAAGTTCTTGACTACATAAAGAGAAGGCAGCAACTCAATTAATATAAAATAAAAATTGTTAGGACTGATGTTTAATGTATATGCATGACTGTGGAGAAATTTCTGAAATTGGCTGATTTCTTCAGAATACCTTATTGATAATAGTTTTATTTTCAGAAAGATCGTGTCTGTGCATAGGCATTCTGTTTCTTTGAAATTTCTTATGTATCTGTGCTTATCTACTTTTTAAATTTAAATATATTTGACATACAACATCATATAAGCATAAAGTGTACAACATGTTGACTCTTTGCAACCCCGTGGACTGTAGTCCACCAGGCTCAGGCTCCTTTGTCCATGGAATTCTCCAGGCAAGAATATGAAAGTGGGTAGCCATGCCCTTCTCCAGGGAATCTTCTCAACCCAGGGATCGAACCCAGGTCTCCTGCATTGCAGGCAGATTCTTTGCGGTCTAAGCCATCAGGGAAGCCTCAAGAAATTAAGTTCCAAGTGGACGTGAGATGGAGAACACGGGGCCTCATGCAATCATATAAAGTTTGTCTTTCTCTGGCAGAAGAGAAGGGGATGACAGAGGATGAGATGGCTGGATGGCAACACTGACTCGATGGATGTGAGTCTGAGTGAACTCCGGGAGTTGGTGATGGACAGGGAGGCCTGGCGTGCTGTGATTCATGGGGTTGCAAAGAGTCGGACATGACTGAGCGACTGAACTGAACTGAAGATGAAACAACATATTACAACAGAATATGAGTGATTTACCAACGTTTCAAATCCTATGAAACACTGGACAGGTCTGAATATATTTGAAATGTTTCATTTTAGTTTCAGGTTAATTATTTTCCTCTGCTACTGTCCCCATTCAGCTTATTTCTAGAGTTATTTAGTTTTTCAATAGACATTGTTGAGATTCTATTTCAAAGGTATTTTGAAAACCATACTTTATTGTATTGATTGAAAATGAAGTACAAATGTTAATAAAATGCCCTTTATGATTAAATGAAGGAGATGGACAATGAGCAGAACATATTTAATTTGAGGATGATCATTTAGTACACATTCTACATCTATGAAAAAGTTAGACTGGCTGGTTGTACTCTAAGACACACACACACACACACACACACAACAAAATAATTTAGCAAAAGGAGAAAAAGAAGGAAAAAAATAACCACAGAAGACTACGGTTCATCACTGATTATCTAAACTGTGTACTGTAGTAAAGTAATGACTCAAAAGCAATTTAAAGGATATCTTTATAGACGGGTTAAAATCACTCTGATACAGGAAAAAGAAGGAAACAAAATTAACAACTTTCAAGCTTTGGTTGACAGATTCTGTCATTTTTATTTTCTATTATAGATAAATGGTATCCTAACAAAGAGAATCACTTTCACCAGGTTATGAAAGTAGTCCTAGGAGGTAGAAGATCTTCAAAATAACAATTGAATTTAAATCCTATTTCCTGTTACTATATTGGTTATACTCACATGAAAGTTAACATTTAAGATAAGATAATTTATTGGGTTACATATTCCAATTCAGAGACATAGAATAAAATTTCCATGAGTACATATTCTATCTAATTCACCAAGTTTAAAACTGTGATGGACCATGCCTAGAAGTTCTAGGAATGTTTGACCTAAGTTTTATTTGTCTTAGTATTAATGAATTTATCTTTTAACAGAAAATGTACACTCTAATATGTAAGTCACTAAATTTTAACTTCTTGTTGAGACCCTTATCCTGTTTACTCATGTTCAAATTACCACATTTTTCTGTGGATCTGGGAAGAAAACAGCTCCTGACATTTCTAGAAAATACTTGAGAATTTTGTAAGTGTGCCATTGATTAAGCTTACAGTGTTAAACTGGTCTTTAAAATACCCAATCCATGATTATGAAAGTAAATTGTATAGGCCAATCTATAACTATAGTGTATCCAAGCCACACTCAATTAAGTGTCTGGCAAGGCATAGAAACATCTGCTCAGCACATTTGATTCAACAGTAATTTCGATAGTCAAAAAGGAAGGAAAAAAAAAAACTATGACATTGTATTGGTTTTAGTACTTATTGAAAATGTTTTTTCTTTCTTGTCTAATTTAAATGCTTATGACAAGAAACCAAATCAGTTGGAATTGATACTTGAGATTGCAAGGTAAGTTGTTTTTAAAAAGGCTATTATCATGTTATCATTTCATCTTCTTAGATGAGTAAAATATATACTTTTACAATTTATTTATATCTTTGGTTTTAACTATGTGCATGTGTATATATATATAATATTATATAATAATATATATATTTTATATATAAATATATATATATTACTTTGCAGATCACTGTAACATATAATTTGAAAAAAGGCACCCCTCCCAAGTATTTGTAAAGCCCTTACTTTAATTAAAATAAAACTGGAATAGAAGTTTATTTATCAGATGCTAAGAAGGACAGGGAAGCCTGGCATGATACAGTTCATGGTGTTGCAAAGAGCTGGACACGACTTAGCGACTGAACAATAACAAGAAGGAGCAACAGCAACAACACATTTACGTTACTCCATATACCCTATAAAAAGAGAGAGAAAAACTAGATAACAGAACTAAATAACTATGAACAGCACTTACAACAGAATATAAGCAGGTAATAAAATTAGTTGATATCAAATCTGAATGATGTTAGGAAAGCAATAAGGGTGATGTCCAATCAACTTGAGATTGGAGAATCTGAAATAGCTAAGAGATATACACTAGAAAGCACAGATGGCCAACTGGACAACAGCAGCTGAAAATAGAAGGGATTTTTCCCTCTCCAATAGCAAATGCATGTAAGCAGTCCGTGGTAAGAAGAATTGAATATGCTCTGTTACTCTAACTTCTATGAACATTCACATATGCTCACGTCTAGAACAAGTCCTATGCTAAGGAGAAACTTTTGGAAATGGAATAAAAATTGAGCAAGACAGGGACAATAGAGAAAGAGAAGCTATTCAAGGTAGGACAAGAAAATAGAGGTAGGAAATTCAGGACAGCAAACAGCAATATTTTGGAGCACTAAAGAAAAGAACAGGAGAAGGAAATCTATTAAGTACAAGAACATTCTTTTTTTTTTCTTTCTGTTTATTTATTTTACTTTACAATATTGTATTGGTTTTGCCATACATTGACTTGAATCCACCATGAGTGTGCATGTGTTCCCTATCCTGAATCCCCCTTACACCTCCCTCCCCATCCCATCCCTCAGGGTCATCCCAGTGCACCAGGCCCGAGCACCCTGTATCATGCATCAAACCTAGACTGGTGATTCGTTTCATATATGATAATTTACATGTTTCAATGCCCTTATCCCATATCATCCCACCCTCGCCCTCTCCCACAGAGTTCAAAAGACTGTTCTATACATCTGTGTTTCTTTTGCTGTCTCGCATACAGGCTTATCATTACCATCTTTCTAAATTACATATATATGCATTAGTATACGGTATTAGTGTTTTCCTTTCTGGCTTACTTCATTCTGTATAATCAGCTCCAGTTTCATCCACCTCATTAGAACTGATTCAAATGAATTCTTTTTAATGGCTGAGTAATATTCCATTGTGTATATGTACCACTGCTTTCTTTTTCATTCGTCTCCTGATGGACATCTAGGTTGCTTCCGTGTCCTGGCTATTATCAACAGTGCTGCAATGAACATTGGGGTACACGTGTCTCTTTCAATTCTGGTTTCCTCGGTGTGTATGCCCAGCAGTGGGATTGCTGGGTCATGAGGCAGTTCTATTTCCAGTTTTTTAAGGAATCTCCACACTGTTCTCCATAGTGGCTGTACTAGTTTGCATTCCCACCAACAGGGTAAGAGGGTTCCCTTTTCTCCACACCCTCTCCAGCATTTATTGTTTGTAGACTTTTGGATAGCAGCCATTCTGACTGGCGTGAAATGGTACCTCATTGTGGTTTTGATTTGCATTTCTCTGATAATGAGTGTTGCTGAGCATCTTTTCATGTGTTTGTTAGCCATCTGTATGTCTTCTTTGGAGAAATCTCTGTTTAGTTCTTTGGCCCACTTTTTGAATGGGTCTTTTATTTTTCTGGAATTGAGCTGCATGATCTGCTTGTATATTTTTTAGATTAATTATTTGTCAGTTGCTTCATTTTGCTATTATTTTCTCCCATTCTGAAAGCTGTCTTTTCACCTTGCTTATAGTTTCCTTTGTTGTGCAGAAGCTTTTAATTTTAATTAGGTCCCATTTGTTTATTTTTGCTTTTATTTCCAATATTCTGGGAGGTGGGTCATAGAGGATCCTGCTGTGGTTTATGTCAGAGAGTGTTTTGCCTATGTTTTCCTCTAGGAGTTTAATAGGTTCTGGTCTTACATTTAGACCTTTAATCCATTTTGAGTTTGTTTTTGTATATGGTGTTAGAAAGTGTTCTACTCTCATTCTTTCACAAGTGGTTGACCAGTTTTCTCAGCACCACTTGTTAAAGAGATTGTCTTTACTCCATTGTATATTCTTGCCTCCTTTTTCAAAGATAAGGTGTCCATAGGTGTGTGGATTTATCTCTGGGTTTTCTGTTTTGTTCCATTGATGTATATTTCTGTCTTTGTGGCAGTACCATATTGTCTTGATTACTGTGACTTTGTAGTAGAGACTTCTGAAGTCAGGCAGGTTGATTCCTCCAGTTTCATTCTTCTTTCTCAAGATTGCTTTGGCTATTTGAGGTTTTTTGTATTTCCATACAAATTGTGAAACTATTTATTCTAGTTCTGTGAAAAATGCTGTTGGTAGCTTGATAGGGATTGCATTGAGTCTATAGATTGCTTTGGGTAGTATACTCATTTTCACTATATTGATTCTTCCAGTTCATGAACACGGTATTTTTCTCCATCTATTTGTGTCCTCTCTGATTTCTTTCACCAGTGTTTTATAGTTTTCTATATATAGGTCTTTTGTTTCTTTAGATAGATATATTCCTAAGTGTTTTATTCTCTTCGTTGCAATGGTGAATGGAATTCTTTCCTTCTCTTTCAGTTTCCTCATTGTTAGTGTATAGGAATGCAAGGGATTTCTGTGTGTTAATTTTATATCCTGCAACTTTACTATATTCATTGATTAGCTCTAGTAATTTTCTGGTGGAGCCTTTAGAGTTTTCTATTTAGAGGATCATATCACCTGCAAACAGTGAGAATTTTACTTCTTCTTTTCTGATCTGGATTCCCTTTATATCTTTTTCTGCTCTGATTGCTGTGGCCAAAACTTCCAGAACTATGTTGAACAGTAGTGGTGAGAGTGGGCACCCTTGTCTTGTTCCTGACTTTAGGGGAAATGCTTTCAATTTTTCACCATTGAGCATAATAGTTGCTGTGGGTTTGTCATATATAGCTTTTATTATGTTGAGGTGTGTTCCTTCTATGCCTGCTTCCTGGAGGGTTTTTATCGTAAATGAATGTTGAATTTTCTCAAAGGCTTTCTCTGCATCTATTGAGATAATCATATGGTTTTTATCTTTCAGTTGGTTAATGTGGTATATTACATTGATTGATTTGCAGATATTGAAGAATGCTTACATCCTGGGATAAAGCTCACTTGGTCATGATTTATGATCTTTTTCATATGTTGTTGGATTCTGTTTGCTAGAATTTTGTTAAGGATTTTTGTGTCTATGTTCATCAGTAATATTGGCCTGTAGTTTCCTTTTTTTTGTGGCATCTTTGTCAGGTTTTGGTATTAGATTGATGGTGGCCTCATAGAATGAGTTTGGAAGTTTACCTTCCTCTGCAATTTTCTGGAAGAGTTTGAGTAGGATAGTGTTACGTCTTCTCTAAATTTTTGGTAGAATTCAGCTCTGAAGCCATCTGGTCCTGGGCTTTTGTTTATTGGAAGATTTCTGATTACAGATTCAATTTCCATGTTTGTGAAGAGTCTGTTAAGATTTTCTATTTTTTCCTGGGTCAGTTTTGGAAAGTTGTACTTTTCTAAGAATTTGTCCATTTCTTCCAAGTTATCCATTTTATTTGCATATAAGTTGCTGATAATAGTCTCTTATGATCCCTTGTATTTCTGTGTTTTCTTTTGTGATCTTTCCAATTTCATTTCTAATTTTGTTGATTTTATTTTTCTTCCTTTGTTTCTTGATGAGTCTGGCTAATGGTTTGTCAATTTTATTTAACTTGTCAAAGAACCAGCTTTTGGTTTTGTTAATTTTTGCTCTGGTCTCTTTTGTTTCTTTTGCATTTATTTCTGCCCTAATTTTTAAGATTTCTTTCCTTCTACTAACACTGGGGTTTTTCATTTCTTCCTTCTCTAGTTGCTTTAGGTATAGAGTTAGGTTATTTATTTCACTTTTTTCTTATTTCTTGAGGTAAACCTGTATTGCTATGAACCTTCCCCTTAGCACTGCCTTTACAGTGTCCCATAGGTTTTGGGTTGTTGTGTTTTCATTTTCATTCATTTCTATGCATATTTTGATTTCTTTTTTTATTTCTTCTGTGATTTGTTGGTTATTCAGCAGCGTGTTGTTCAGCCTCTATATGTTGACATTTTAATAGTCCTTCTCCTGTAATTAAGATCTAATCTTACTGCATTGTGGTCAGAAAAGATGCTTGGAATGATTTCAATGTTTTTGAATTTACCAAGGCTAGATTTATGGCCCAGGATGTGATCTATCCTGGAGAACGTTCCCTGTGCACTTGAAAAAAAAAGGTGAAATTCATTGTTTTGGGGTGAAATGTCCTATAGATATCAATTAGGTCTAACTGGTCTATTGTATCATTTAAAGTTTGTGTTTTCTTGTTAGTTTTCTGTTTAGTTGATCTATCCATAGGTGTGAGTGGGGTATTAAAGTCTCCCACTATTATTTTGTTATTGTTTATTTCCCCTTTCATACTTGTTAGCATTTGCCTTACATATTGCCATGCTCCTATGCATATATATTTATAATAGTTATATCTTCTTCTTGGATTGATCCTTTGATCATTATGTAGTGGCCTTCTTTGTCTCTTTTCACAGCCTTTGTTTTAAAGTCTATTTTATCGGATATGAGTATTGCTACTCCTGCTTTCTTTTGGTCTCTATTTGCATGGAATATCTTTTTCCAGCCCTTCACTTTCAGTCTGTATGCGTCCCTTGTTTTGAGGTGGGTCTCTTCTAGACAACATATATAGGGGTCTTATTTTTTAATCCATTCAGCCAGTCTTTGTCTTTTGATTGGGGCATTCAACCCATTTACATTTAAGGTAATTATTGATAAATATGATCCCATTGCCATTTATTTTATTGTTTTGCATTTGAATTTATACATCCTTTCTATGTTTCCTGTCTAGAGAATATACTTTAGCATTTGTTGGAGAGCTGGTTTGGTGGTGCTGAATTATCTCAGCTTAAGAACATTCTTAAATACTGCCTCTTTTTTAAAAAATCAAGAAAACTTATTGAAAATAAAACTAAGCAAGAGAAAATTATCAAGATTAAATCCTATTCAAATTTATTATAAAAATAATAGAGAATGAGCAAGATAATTTGGCACAGACAATAAAAGATCTCCAGAAATATGTGCCCTAAAAGCAGATCAAAAACAGCAAGATACTACTCTAAAATAAGCAAGAAGATTTAAGAAAATAATCCATTTAAAATCAGAATTATAAAAATTCAGAAAGAAGATGAAAGAAGTAAAAAATAATTTCTGAAATAAAACTATAGTCACAAAGCAAACTAGTGAATAAATAAAACAGTTACTTTCTTACAATAAAGAAAAGACAAAAAGGGAAATTATTAAAATAAAGAAAAATATTTGAAAGAAAGTAAAAAATATAATAAAAATAGAGAGAATGGACATAAAAATATTATATTTGATAAAGAAAAGCAAAGTAAGGCAAGAGAACAAAAGTAAAAAACCTAATTCAATAGAATGTTCCTAAAAATAATTTAAAATATTTGAAAGTACATATTGAAGGGGCATACTGTGCACATGAGAATATTGACACAGGACTATAAACACCATAACATATTTTATTAAAATTACAAGATTTAAATAAAATAATATCCTTTGGGCAAGTAGAAAAAAAAAGCTTACCAAAAAAGGAAAATTAAATTATTATCAGACTTTTTTGAGAGCAATGATTTATGCTACACAAAACTAGTAATTTTAAATATTCAAGGAAAGAAAAGTGTGCCAAGTGTTTTATGCTCATCAAAGCTAACTTTCAGCTATAAAGTGCATAAAGTTTTATCAAAATATAGGAACTCAGCAAATACTGTGCCCATGAATCCTTCCTAAGGAATAATAGAAAACAAGCTCCACACACAAAATGACTAGAGAGACCTTAATATAAGAACAGGTTGTTTTAAGCATTAAATATTTAGTTACCTGCAGAACTAAGGGTAAATGAGGTACTAAGAGGGAAAGAGGATATTCTTTGATGGTTATATGCTTTGACAATAAAGATACAATCAGTTCAGTTCAGTCACTTGGTCATGTCTAACGCTTTGCAACCCCATGGACTGCAGCATGCCAGGCTTCCCTATCCATCACCAACTCCCAGATCTTGTTCAAACTTATGCCCATCATATCAGTGATGCCATCCAACCATCTCATCCTCTGTCATCCCCTTCTCCTGCCTTCAATCTTTCCCAGCCTTAAGGTCTTTTCCAAAGAGTCAGTTCTTCTCATCAGGTGGCCAAAGTATTGGAGCTTCAGCTTCAACATCAGTCCTTCCAATGAATATTCAAGACTGATTTCCTTTAGGATGGACTGGTTGGATCCCCTTGCTGTCCAAGGGACTCTCAAGAGTCTTCTCCAATACCACAGTTCAAAAGCATCAATTCTTTGGTGCTCAGGTTTATTTATAGTCCAACTCTTACATCCATACATGATTACTGGAAAAACCATGGTTTCAGCTATACAGACCTTATCAGCAAAGTAATGTCTCTGCTTTTAAATATGCTGTCTAGGTTTGTCATAGCTTTTCTTCCAAGGAGCAAGCGTCTTTTAAGTTCATGGCTACAGTCACCATCTACAGTGATTTTGGAGCCTAAAAAAATTAAGTTTGTCACTGTTTCCATGTTTCCCCATCTATTTGCCATGAAGTAATGGGACCACATGCCATGATCTTAGTTTTTTTGAATGTTGAGTTCAAAACATTGAAATAATAACTGAAGGATTGAGATAATTTTACATGTACTCTATTTTATAACCATTTTTAAAAAGTGGAAAATAGAGTACATGTAAAATTATTTCAGTGTTTCAGTAATCAAATTGTAGGTGGTAATAGTATTGGTATTCTGAGATTAATATATATGGAAATAGAGATAAGTGAGCAGTTATATCCTATTCTAATTTTGCCATCCCCATGCTATGTCCTTAAGGAGCAGAGTTTTCAGTGTAGAGGAAAAGAGATAAAAATTTTACAGAAAGAAAGTTAATTAAAACTCTATAAACATGAACATGAATAGGATATATATATATACATATATATAATGCAATATATACATATATATAGATACATTTTCCTTAAGAATTCGTATTGATATTCCTATCATGGTCACTAATACAGACATATGGGGCTTCCCAGGTGGCACTAGTGGTAAAGAACCAACTTGCCAATACAGGAGACATTAGTGATACAGGTATGATCCCTGGGTTGGGAAGATCCCCTGGAGAAGGGCATGGCAACTCATTCCAGTATTCTTGCCTGTAGGATCCCCATGGACAGAGGAGCCTGGCAGGCTATATTCCATAGGGTCACAAAGAGTCAGACACAACTGAAGCAACTCAGCATGCATGCACACAGTACAGATGTATACATGCTTAAGAACCTTGACAGTGACCAAGATGGGAGAGTAGGAAGATTCTGAGCTCACCTCCTCCCATGGGCAGGCCAAAATTACAATTAATTACAGAGCAAGTATCAATGACAATTACTTCAAGACTACCAGCAAAGATTTTCTACAACTACGGACATAAGGAACCACAAATGAGACAGGTGGAGGGGAAGAGATGGACTATAAATCAAGACTCATACCCTTGGGTTGTGTGATTGACAAACTGGTGGACGATTACAGTTACAGAGTTTCCCCCAAAGAAGCGAAGTGTCCAAGCCGCACATGAGGCTCTCCAGCCTGGAAAATTTGGCATTCAAGGCCAGTGGGGCTTACTTTCAGGAGAGTCAGAGGGCTGTGGGAAACAGAGACTTCACTCTTACAGCATGCACACAAATTCTCATATGCTCTGGGACTAAGGGCAGAAATAGTAACTTGCAAGAAGCCTGGGTCAGGCCTTCTTGCTGATCTTGGCAACTCTCCCAGAGAGGCAGGAGGCATTTGGGACTCACCCTGGGGACACAGATGATGCAAGCAGTATTTAGGGGAGCTTATCTTACAAGGAGGACACTAGTTCTGGCACGTGTCATTTTAGAATCCTCCCTCTAGCTTAGTGTTAGACCCAGCCCTGCTGTTCAGATGGTCATCACCAGTCATTTGATGTCCCAGACCAAGCAGCTAGCTGGATGAGGACACAGCCCCACCTGAGCTCCCACTTGCCCCAGGACCTGGCCCAGTGAAGCAGAGGTCCAAGACCCAACCCAACTCACCAACAGGTCAGCATCACTACCAGAACCCCTTGTTCCCCAGCCCCACCTATATGTGGGCTGATAGCAACTCCAGATCCCCAGGGGACTGCAGTCAGAGACCCCAGGACACAGCTCCATCTACCAGTGAGTTGGCACCATTTCTGGAACCTGATTGGCTTTACCAATCAGGGCCAGCTTCAGGCCTGGGACTAGCTGGGGGTACCCCCTAGCAGGCTGACACCTGGATCCAAGGGTGCCACAGACAGAGATCCCAGTAACTTGGTTCTGCCCATCAGTGAGGGGGCACAGATATAGAGACTAAAAGAAAAATAAATAAATAACATAGAAAAGATCAATGAAATTAAGAAAGGCTCCTTGAAAAGATAAACAAAACTGATAAATGTTTAGTTAGATTCATCAAGAAAAAAGAGGACCTAAACAAATAAAATGAAATAGAAATTACAACCAATACCACAGAAATACAAAGGATCATAAGAGAATACTATGAACAATTATACAACAATAAAATCGACAACCTAGAAGAAATGCACAAATTCCTAGAAATGTGAAACCTCCCAAGACTGAATCAGTAAGATATAGAAAATGTGAACAGACTAATTACCACTAATAAAATTGAATCAATAATCAAAAAGCCACCAACATACAAAAGTCCAGAGCTAGATGGTTTCACAGGTAAATTCTAGCAAACATTTAAAGAAGAGTTAACACCTATCCTTCTCAAACTATTCCAAAAAATTGCAGAGGAAAGAACACTTATGAACTCATTCTATAAGGCAAGCACAACTCTAACACCAAAACCAGACAAAGATAAGACAAAGAAAAGAGAGAAAATTATAGTCCAATATCATTGAAGAATATAGTGCAGAAATCCTCAATGAAATAGAAGCACATTGAACTCATAAATACATTAAAAGGAACATACACCATAAACAAGTGAGATTTACTCCAGGGATGTAAGGATGTTTTGATATTCACAAACCAGTCAACATTATACACATTAACAAACTGAAGAATAAAAATCACATGATCATCTCAATAGATGAAGAAAAAGATTTTGACAGAGTTCGACATCCATTTATGGTACAAGCTCTCAACATAGTGGGTATAGAGGGAACATACCTTAACATAATAGAGGCCATACATGACAAGCCCACAGCTAACATACTCAACAGTGAGAAGTTGAAAGCTTTTTCTCTAATATCAGGAACAAGATAATGATGGCTACTCTCACCACTTTTGTTCAACACAGTATTATCATTAGAAGTTTTAGACATAGTAATCAGACAAGAAAAAGAAATAAAATGAATCCAAACTGGAAAGGAAGTAGTAAAACTGTCACTAGTTGCAGATATTATACATAGAAAACCCTAAAGACACTACCAATAAAATACTGTAAATCACCTATTAATTCAGTACAGTTACATGATATAAAGCCAATATACAGAAATCTGTGGTGATTCTCTACACAAAGAACAAACTATTAGAAAGAAAAATAAATGATCCCATTTGCAATCACATCTAAAAGAATAAAATACCTGTTAATAAATCTAACAAGGAAGGTAAAATACCCATACTCAGAAACTATAAGACACTGATAAAAGAAATTGAAGATAACACCAAGGACAGATGTACCCATGTTCATGAATTGGAAGAATTAATACTGTTAAAATGACCATACAACCTAAGGCAATCTATGGATTCAATACAATCTCTATCAAAATAACAATGACATTTTTCATAGAATTAGAACAAATAATTCTAAAACTTGTATGAAAACACAGAATACCACAAATAATCTAAACAATCTCAAGAAAGAAGTGCAAAACTGAAGGTATCATGCTCCTTGACTTCAAGCTATACTACAAAGCTACAGTCATCAAAACTGTAAGTTATGGGCACAAAAACAGACATGTAGATCAATGGAACAAAATAGAAAGTACAGAAATGGGCCTAAACTTATATGGGCAATTAACCTATAACAAAGGAGGCAAGAATATTCAATGGGAAAACATTAGCCTCTTCAATAAATGGCGTTTGAAGAACTGAACAGCTACATTTAAAAGAATCAAACCGGACTACTTCTCATACCATGTACACTACTGAGCTAAAAACTTAAATGTAAGACCTGAAACCATAAAATTTCTAGAAATAAGACATAGTATCCTCTGTCATAGGTCTTGGTAATATTTTTTTGGATATGTTTCCTCAGACAAGGGAAACAAGATAAAAAATTTAAAAATGGGACTACATCAAACTAAAATACTTTTGCACAAGGAAGGAAGCTATCAACAAAATGAAGAGGCGACCTACTGAATGGAAGAAGATATTTGCATACAGTATATTTGACAAGGGGTTTACATTCAAAGTACATAAAGAACACATACAACCCAACATCAAAAATACAAACAATCCAATTAAAATGAGGGCAGAGGACCTGAAAAGACATTTTCCCAAAGAAGATATACAGATGGCCAATAGTAGCTAAAATAGTAAAGAATCTGCCTGCAATGTAGGAGACTTGGGTTCCATCCCTGGGTTGGGAAGATCCCCTGGAGAAGGGAATGGCAACTCACTCCAGTATTCTTGCCTGAAGAAACCCATCAACAGAGGAGCCTGGTGTGCTACTGTCCATGGGGTCACAAAGAGTCAGACACGACTGAGAGACTAGCACACACACAATATACATAATGAAAAGATGCTCAACATCACTAATCATCAGATAAATGCAAATCAAAACCCCAACGAGATATCACCTCACACTTGTCAGAAGGGCTATTATCAAAAAGACAACAAATAACAAGTGTTGGTGAGAAGGTGTGGAAAAGGGTAACCCTTGTGCACTGTTGATGGGAATGTAAATTGGTGCCCCCAATATGGAAAACAGTGTGGAAATTCTTCAAAAATTTAAAAATATAAATACCATGTGATCTAGCAATTCTACTCTTGGATATATATATACAAACAAAACAAAAACCTGAAGATATATATATATACCCTAATATTCACTGCAGTATAATTTACTATAGCCAAGCTATGGAAGTAATCAAAGTGTCCATCAATACATGAGTGGATAAAGAAGATATGGTATGTGTATGTGATAGGCTATTATTCAACCATGAAAAAGAATGTAATGGTGCAATTTGTGATGACGCAGATGGACATAGAGAATATTATGATAAGTAAAATAAGTCAGACAGAGAAAGACACATTCTGTACGATTTCACTTATATGTGGGACCTAAAAAACAAATGAACATAAGTAAACATAAATAGATTCATAGATACAGAGAACAAACAAGTTCTGAGAGGGAAAATGGGTAAGCGGGTGAGGAGAAGAATAGGTGAGGGAGATTAAGAGGCATGAATTTTCAGTTACAAAATCAATGAGTAATGGTTATGAAATGTACCATGTAAAGAATATAGTCAATAATTATGCAAAATCTTTGTATGGTGACAGATGGTAACTAGACTTACCATGGTAAGCATTTTGAAAAGTAAAGAAATATCAAATCACTATGTTGTGTACCAGGAAATAATACAGTGTTGTTAGTCTGTCATACTGCAAAAAGAAAAGAAACAACTTGTAGAAAAAAGGATCAGATTTGTGGTCACCAGACGTAGGGTTTGGGGAGAGGGGCATTGAATGAAGGTGGTCAAACATTACAAACTTTCAGTAATAAGATAAATAAGAAATAGGGATGTAACCACCACTGAGTGACTGAACTGATACAACATGATAAATATAATTAACACTGCTATACATTATATATGAAAGTTGTTAAGGGAGTAAATCCTAAAAATTCTCATAAGAGAAATTTTTTTAATTTCTTTAATATCATATCTATATGAGATGACAGAGGCTTACTATTAATAAGCTTATTTTGATGATCATTTCATTACATATGTAAGTCAAATCATTATACTGTACACCTAAATTTATACAGTGCTGTATGTCAATTATATTTCAGTGAAACTAGAAGAAAATATTTTAAAAAAAGAAAAGAATTTTCTAGGTTAGTTAACTAAAATATCCAGGTACAATCCCAACTCAGCAAAAAACGAGCAAGCCTAGTGTCCAGATTGCAGTCTTGAAATATCATTTACCACTATCTAAAACAAGGGCTTCTTGGAGAAATGGTTGATTCCAGGTTAGGGTTTAAAAAAAGCATACAAAACAAACTGGAAATTCTTGTAATGATAGGTAGTAGGGAAGCTACCAAATATGAGTAGGTCAGATGGACTTAGGAACCAATTTGAAAAGACTCCCACTGACCAAAAAGGGGATAACACAAACTTCTGTAATAATTCCTGCAAAGGACCGAACCCCATTAAATATCTTTAAATCATGAGTTATACAAATATATTTTTTATTTTTTAATATAAATTTATTTATTTTAATTGGGGGTTAATTAGTTTGCAATATTGTAATGGTTTTGCCATACATCAACATGAATCCGCCACAGGTATACACGTTTTCCCCATCCTGGACCCCCCTTCCACCTCCCTCCTCCCTCCCCGTACCATCCCTCTGTGTCATCCCAGGGCACCAGCCCCAAGCATCCAGTATCATACATCGAACCTGGACTGGCGATTCGTTTCATATATGATATTATAGATCTTTCAATGCCATTCTCCCAAAGCATCCCACCCTCGCCCTCTCCCACAGAGTCCAAAAGACTATACATCTGTGTCTCTTTTGTTGTCTTGCATACAGGGTCATCGTTACCATCTTTCTAAATTCCATATATATGCATTAGTATACTGTATTGGTGTTTTTCTTTCTGGCTTACTTCACTCTGTATAATCGACTCCAGTTTCATCCACCTCATTATAACTGATTCAAATGTATTCTTTTTAATGGCTGAGTAATACATATACTCCATCATATATGTACCAGAGCTTTCTTATCCATTCATCTGCTGATGGACATCTAGGTTGCTTCCATGTCCTGGCTATTATAAACAGTGCTGCGATGAACAATGGGGTACACGTGTCTCTTTCAATTCTGGTTTCCTCGGTGTGTATGCCCAGCAGTGGGATTGCTGGGTCATGAGGCAGTTCTATTTCCAGTTTTTTAAGGAATCTCCACACTGTTCTCCATAGTGGTTGTACTAGTTTGCATTCCCACCAACAGTGTAAGAGGGTTCCCTTTTCTCCACACCCTCTCCAGCATTTATTGTTTGTAGACTTTTGGATAGCAGCCATTCTGACTGGCGTGAAATGGTACCTCATTGTGGTTTTGATTTGCATTTCTCTGATAATGAGTGATGTTAAGCATCTTTTCATGTGTTTGTTAGCCATCTGTATGTCTTCTTTGGAGAAATGTCTATTTAGTTCTTTGGCCCATTTTTTGATTGGGTTGTTTATTTTTCTGGAATTGAGCTGCAGGAGTTGCTTCTATAATTTTGAGATTATTTGTTTGTCAGTCGCTTCATTTGCTATTATTTTCTCCCATTCTGAAGGCTGTCTTTTCACCTTGCTTATAGTTTCCTTTGTTGTGCAGGAGCTTTTAAGTTTAATTAGATCCCATTTGTTTATTTTTGCTTTTATTTCCAATATTCTGGGAGGTGGGTCACAGAGGATCCTGCTGTGATTTATGTCAGAGAGTGTTTTGCCTATGTTCTCCTCTAGGAGCTTTATAGTTTCTGGTCTTACGTTTAGATCTTTAATCCATTTTGAGTTTATGTTTGTGTATGGTGTTAGAAAGTGTTCTAGTTTCATTCTTTTACAAGTGGTTGACCAGTTTTCCCAGCACCACTCGTGAAAGAGATAGTCTTTTCTCCATTGTATATTCTTGCCTCCTTTGTCAAAGATAAGGTGTCCATAGTGCGTGGATTTATCTCTGGGCTTTCTGTTTTGTTCCACTGATATATATTTCGGTCTTTGTGGCAGTACCATACTGTCTTGATGACAGTGGCTTTGTAGTAGAGTCTGAAGTCAGGCAGGTTGATTCCTCCAGTTCCATTCTTCTTTCTCAAGATTGCTTTGGCTGTTCAAGGTTTTTTGTATTTCCATACAGAGGATGATAGGGAAGCAATTCATTAGCCGAAAAAGTGGTAAATAAAGGGAAGCACATAGCAAATGAGGAGGGTTATCACTTTATAAAAGTATGCAAAACTTGAGGAACAAGTAATATTAGAACATTTCTATTTCAGGCCACAATGAATGAACAGATATAGGCATTAAGTATCAATGAGTGCTAACATTACAAAAGAAGAGACAATCAGATATTTTGTGCCTCCTAAACTCTTGCCATACACTATGTATTCGTTTGTAAAAAGTGATAAAAATCTCAGCCTGATATAGTTTCCAGATCGAGCTGCCAATTTATAAGAAACTCAGAGGACAGTGAGGAGGAAAGTGATGATTTTACCATGAGTTTGCAAAATAAGGTTCTAAGAACTAGCAATGCATACCTGGGTGATAAAATTATTTTAAAACATTAAGAATTGATTGCTAAAATGGAAATAATATGTCCTTCAGTTCAGTTCAATCACTCAGTTGTGTCCGACTCTTTGTGATCCCATGAATCGCAGCATGCCAGGCCTCCCTGTCCATCACCAACTCCCGGAGTTCACTCAGACTCACGTCCATCGAGTCAGTGATGCCATCCAGCCATCTCATCCTTGGTCATCCCCTTCTCCTCCTGCCCCCAATCCCTCCCAGCATCAGAGTCTTTCCAATGAGTCAACTTTTGCATGAGGTGGCCAAAGTACTGGAGCTTCAGCTTTAGCATCATTCCTTCCAAAGAAATCCCAGGGCTGATCTCCTTCAAAATGGACTGGTTGGATCTCCTTGCAGTCCAAGGGACTCTCAAGAGTCTTCTCCAACACCACAGTTCAAAAGCATCAATTCTTTGGCACTCTGCCATCTTCACAGTCCAACTCTCGCATCCATACATGACCACAGGAAAAACCATAGCCATGACTAGATGGACCTTAGTTGGCAAAGTAATGTCTCTGCTTTTGAATATACTATCTAGGTTGGTCATAACCTTTCCTCCAAGGAGTAAGAGTCTTTTAATTTCATGGCTACAGTCTCCATCTGCAGTGATTTTGGAGCCCCAAAATGTAAAGTCTGACACTGTTTCCACTGTTTCCCCATCTATTTCCCATGAAGAGATGGGATCGGATGCCATGATCTTCGTTTTTGAGCATTACGCCAACTTTTTCACTCTCCTCTTTCACTTTCAACAAGAGGCTTTTTAGTTCCTCTTCACTTGCTGCCATAAGGATAGTGTCATCTGCACATCTGAGTTTATTGATATTTCTCCTAGCAGTCTTGATTCCAGCTTGTGTTTCTTCCAGTCCAGCGTTTCTCATGATGTACTCTGCATAGAAGTTAAATAAGCAGGGTGACAATATACAGCCTTGACGTACTCCTTTTCCTATTTGGAACCAGTCTGTTGTTCCATGTCCAGTTCTAACTGTTGCTTCCTGACCTGCATACAGATTTCTCAAGAGGCAGGTCAGGTAGTCTGGTATTCCCATCTCTCTCAGAATTTTCCACAGTTTCTTGTGATCCAGACAGTCAAAGGCTTTGGCATAGTCAATCAAGCAGAAATAGATGATTTTCTGGAACTCTCTTGCTTTTTCCATGATCCAGCAGATGTTGGCAACTTGATCTCTAGTTCCTCTGCCTTTTCTAAAACCAGTTTGAACAACAGAAAGTTCATGCTTCATGTATTGCTGAAGCCTGGCTTGGAGAATTTTGAGCATTACTTTACTAGCATGTGAGATGCGTGCAATTGTGTGGTAGTTTGAGCATTCTTTGGCATTGCCTTTCTCTGGGATTGGAATGAAAACTGACCTTTTCCAGTCTTGTGGCCACTGCTGAGTTTTCCAAATTTGCTGGCATATTGAGTGCAGTACTTTCACAGCATCATCTTTCAGGATTTGAAACAGCTCACCTGGAATTCCATCACCTCCACTAGCTTTGTTCATAGTGATGCTTTCTAAGGCCCACTTGACTTCACATTCCAGGATGTCTGGCTCTAGATGAGTGATCACATCATCATGATTATCTGGGTTGTGAATATCTTTTTTGTACAGTTCTTCTGTGTATTCTTGCCACCTCTTCTTAATATCTGCTGCTTCTGTTAGGTCCAGACCATTTCTGTCCTTTATCGAGCCCATCTTTGCATGAAATGTTCCCTTGCTATCTCTAATTTTCTTGAAGAGATCTCTAGTCTTTCCCATTCTGTTCTTTTCCTCTATTTCTTTGCATTGATCACTGAAGAAGGCTTTCTTATCTCTTCTTGCTATTCTTTGGAACTCTGCATTTCAATGCCTATATCTTTCCTTTTCTCCTTTGCTTTTTGCCTCTCTTCTTTTCACAGCTATTTGTAAGGCCTCCCCAGACAGCCATTTTTGCTTTTTTGCATTTCTTTTCCATGGGGATGGTCTTGATCCCTGTCTCCTGTACAATGTCACGAACTTCATTCCATAGTTCATCAGGCACTCTGTCTATGAGATCTTGGCCCTTAAATCTATTTCTCACTTCCACTGTATAATCTTAAGGGATTTGATTTAGGTCATACCTGAATGGTCTAGCGGTTTTCCCTACTTTCTTCAATTTGAGTCTGGATTTGGTAATAAGGAGTTCATAATCTGAGCCATAGTCAACTCCTGGTCTTGTTTTTTTTTGGTTGACTGTATAGAGCTTCTCCATCTTTGGCTGCAAAGAATATAATCAATCTGATTTTGGTGTTGACCATCTGGTGATGTCCATGTGTAGAGTCTTTTCCTGTGTTGTTGGAAGAGGGTGTTTGCTATGACCAGTGCATTTTCTTGGCAAAACTCTATTAGTCTTTGCCCTGCTTCATTCCGCATTCCAAGGCCAAATTTGCCAGTTACTCCAGGTGTTTCTTGACTTCCTACTTTTGCATTCCAGTCCCCTATAATGAAAAGGACATCTTTTTTGGGTGTTAGTTCTAAAAGGTCTTGTAAGTCTTCATAAAACCATTCAACTTCAGCGTCTTCAGCATTACTGGTTGGGGCATAGACTTGGATAACTGTGATATTGAATGATTTGCCTTGGAAATGAACAGAGATCATTCTGTCGTTTTTGAGATTGCATCCAAATACTGCATTTTGGACTCTTTTGTTGACCATGATGGCTACTCCATTTCTTCTGAGGGATTCCTGCCTGCAGTAGTAGATATAATGGTCATCTGAGTTAAATTCACCCATTCCAGTCCATTTTAGTTCACTGATTCCTAGAATGTCAACGTTAACTCTTGTCATCTCTTGTTTGACCACTTCCAATTTGCCTTGATTCATGGACCTGACATTCCAGGTTCCTATGCAATATTGCTCTTTACAGCATCAGACCTTGCTTCTATCACCAGTCACATCCATAGCTGGGTATTGTTTTTGCTTTGGCTCCATCCCTTCATTCTTTCTGGAGTTATTTCTCCACTGATCTCCAGTAGCATATTTGGCACCTACTGACCTGGGGAGTTCCTCTTTCAGTGTCCTATCATTTTGCCTTTTCATACTGTTCATGGGGTTCTCAAGGCAAGAATACTGAAGTGGTTTGCCATTCCCTTCTCCAGTGGACCACATATATATGGATTAAATTCTCCAATCAAAAGTCAGAATGGCTTTTGCTACCCTCAGTTGTTGCAATAGCCTCCTAACTGATCTCCTAAATTAGGGCTTTTGGTACCCCTGCAGTCTATTTTCTAGACAACTGAGTGGTCATGTTGAAACATATTTCTTACCATATTTCTACTCAAAACTTTTCAATAGCTTCCCATCTCTCTCTGAGCTGAAGCTAAATTTGTTAAAATGGTTACTCTGCCCTATTTGACCTGGTCCATTTGCCCCTCTGATTGTATTGCCTTCCATTCTTCTCCTTCATTAACTCTATGCAAGCCACCCAGACTCCATGCTATTCATGTGATCCACTAGACATGTCACAACCTCAGGTTCTCTTACTGTTTCTTCTGCCTGGAATGCTTTTTCCCTCAATTCCTTTTGTCAATGTCAACTCTTCCTTGTCTGCAGCCAATCTTGAATGTTATTTCTTTCCTATCTCAAATGCAATCTCTCAGGGCAGGGGTTTTTGCTTTGTTCTGTGTAGTTCACTGTTTGCCACTGGCACATAAAACACTGCCTGGACACCTAGTGGATACTCAAAAAAGTATTAAACAAATGTATGATACTAATATTTGATAATGAGAAATTGAATATACAGACAATGACTACAGCATATATAAAAATAGAACTCTAAGCTACAACCTCTGAAGCAGTCAATTCAGAAAGATCAGGACTTGGTCAATGACTGACAGCTTTCCTAATTTTGCCTCCTTTCAATTCAGGTACAATGAGAGAGAGCCAAATGTGTACCACAAACCAATCAGGTAGGATGCTCCACTTCTAGAAAGCACATATCCAGCTTCTGAATACCAACAGTTTCTAATCCCACATAACTGAAGCATTCTCTTTTTTCCACCTTAGTTTTCCTACTTCTTATCTGCCTTTGAGTCTCTGACAAAGCTAAGGTATGGTGACTGACTCCCTTGGTGAAGAAACTATGAATAAATATATTTTATTAATTATCATTTTGCTTGTCTTTATTTCCATAATAATAACAATAGATATCTTCTCACCCTTATGCTAAGCATAAACAAAAACATTTTAAAACATCAATTTCAAAAAAATCTATAATATACAATCTAATATAGGCAATGGGCTTCCCAGGTGGCACTAGTGGTAAAGAACCCACCTGCCAATGAAGTTGACATAAGAGGCACAGCTTCGATCCTTGGGTTGGGAAGATCCCCTGGAGAAGGAAATAGCAACTCACTCCAGTATTCTTGCCTGAAGAATCCTATGGACAGAGGAACCTAGCTGGCTACATTCCATAGGGTCACACAGAGTTGAACATGACTGAAGTGACTTAGCATGAATATAGGAAATGTGTTTGCCCTGTCAAAATAAGCACCTTTGAGACAGACTGCTTCTCCTTAGACTCCTTTATTGTATAGAAAATCTGAAGTTATTACTACTCTAGCTTTCTATAGAAAGATGTTTTATTCCCAAAGACAGTGCTTTGTGAAAACTACAGACCACCCACTGTAAAGTTGAAAAGAAAGTTGAGGTGCTGAGCAGCTGACTAGGCTGATTCATGTGCTAAGTGACTTTTTCCATTCCACCAAATTTATAACATTGTTAAAGTATTTGTTTTAATTGAATTAAATATTACTACAGCACATGTGCTTCCCTGGTGGGTCAGTGGTAAAGAATCTGCCAGCAAAGCAGGAGACATATACTGGAGATGTGGGTTCAATCCCTGGTGGGTTACAGTCCAGGGGGTTGCAAAGAGTCTAATACAACTGAGTGACTGAGTACCCATGTACTACATGAAGTAATTTAAAGGTACATTAGGTGGATTTTTTTATAACTAAATGCTACAAATTGTATTCAAGTAAATATAATTACCAAGAAGATGATCAAACTTATTCTGATGTCTAAAATTTAGGCCATTTGGAAAATTCAGTAAGATTTGGGAAATTTGTGTTGCAAAGAAATTCTTAGCGCTCAGGTAAACAGAACTGAAACAGAGAAAATGCACTGTATAGGGTCATTATCCATGTAAAGTCTACTCTTGTGTCATTAAGTTTTAAATAATTATGCTAGACCTAAGAGAATGTTACTCATGTTAACCTGCCCCACCCCACTGAATGACAAGCCAAAACCTAACAGCTTCCTTTTCTTGAGCATGCTGACTCCTCCAGAAATGTAACTTAAATTGACCAACAGAACCTGTCTGCCTAACCAAAATTATACAACCAGGCTCCAAGATTTCTTTGTGCACCAAATAAGGGGATTAACCCTGTTATTAGCCAATCAAATCAGATTTCCCCATTAGAGCTTCTTCACTCCTGTGTGTCTCTGTCTATAAAACACCTTCAATTTGCAGAGCTCTTTGGAGTTCCCTTTTATTTTCTGAATTGGATGCTGCCTGATTCATGAACTGTTGCAGCCACGTGTTCCGGGAAACAAACTCACTCAGAAGGACAATGCAGATAGTGGAGTGCAGTTTATTACACCAGTGGGCCCAAGGCAGAGTCTCCTCTTAGCCAAGGACCCCGACCAGCATTTGTGAAAATCTTTTATACCCATGTGTACCTGTCTGAACCCACCACTCCAAATTCTTTGAGACTTACATAAACCAAGGAAAATACAATCCCAATAACCCCATCATTCACACGCTATGTGCTCATGTGCTCAAACAGTCAAACAATTAGTCAATAATCAATAAACCCGAGGTTACACTCTGATAGATACAGAAAAATTTATGGCCTGTCTGGAGGAAGGGGTGAGGTGTATGTTTTCTCTTAGGCAAAGAGTAACCTAGATATGATCTTCAAGGTTCCCCTGTCTGGAGGGGTCTAATCCTTCTGTTGTTGTTTTCATAGGCACTAAACACAGAGTTCAGAGTCCATTGGAAAGGTGGCCGAGCATGATCAGCATGAACAGGCCTAAGATGGAGTCCAGGCCCTATGAATTCCTTCTTCAGAACCAGTGAATAAAGCTAATAAAATCTTAACATATTGTTGTTGTATTTTTCTTTTCATGATACTAAAAAATTTAATTCTCATGTCTTTGTCATTGTTCAGTCACTCAGTCATGACTAACTCTGTGACCCCATGGACTGTAGCACACCAGGCTCCTCTGACCTCCATTATTTCCCAGAGTTTGCTCAGATTCGTGAACCTATGTCTCAGGTCAGAATTTTACTGCTTTCTATCAAAGGCCATTGCAAAACTGATGGAGTAAGAGGTATATTTTAGCATAATCTTTAGAATAAAAGATCAAGATTGAAATGCAACAAAAAATAGGAATTTGGGTAAGAATAGGTAATATTTTATTCATGTTTCCATAAATGGAATCATCACCCCAATCTGTCTGTATTGAGAGGTAGATATCTACAACCACTTTAGTTCTGATTTTTAAAGTGCCAAGTGAAAACAAAGACTTAATAGCTATATCTGTGTCAGACAGAAAATAACAATTTTTCCAATCTTGTTCTCAAATGAATGTAAGTTAAAAATAAACTCATAGAACATCTGATGAGTTTTCTGGCAGGGTTCTAAATCGTAGTGAGGGGAAGGTAAAACCGGACATTTGTTTCAGGCCATTTGGGGAGTTTAAATGATACTTGTACTTGGCTTTCTATATGACTGGGATCAAATTGCTGAAGAATTTTGTTTAAGCTAAGAAAATCAAATTGAGTAGTGGGATTTGTTTTTAATTATCCCATACCATTCCTTTAAAAATGTTTTTTTTAAAGCCAGTTTGCTAAGACATGCTTTCTTCATTATTCAGCAGCATGAATTTAAGAGCTGCTTAAAATGAGATTTTGAGAGATGCAGCATGAAACAATGGAAATAACAGGAGCTTTAATTCAAACTGAACTAAACTGAATTCTCCTATGTGCCTTGGACAAGTTACTTAAGCAATTTCCTCTCAGTTTCTTCATTTGTTAAATGGAGAAAATACACTGCACTGCAAATTTATTGTATGCAAAACACCTAGTAAAGCAGCTGACATAATATGGACTCAAGAAAATACAGTCATTGTCATTAACTTTATTTTGTGTAGCTTGCCTTAAAGGTAAAACAGAGACATTCAAGACAGTTATATGACTTTAAATTATCCCAGCAAAAGGCAAATACTCTTCAAATTGCCCTCCATCACCCCAATCACCAAAATAAAACAAATCTCTATTTCTCAAATAACTTCCACTAGCAAAAACATTATACAAAGAATTCTTAAACTGGGAGAGGGTTGCAAGTAAACAGTATAATAGTTTCCTCTTTTCTTTGTGTAAGTTTAAACTGCCTTTTAGGCTTCTCTGGTAACTCAGTGGTAAAGAATCCACCTGCAATGCAGGAGACACCAGTTCCATTCCTGAGTCAGGAAGATATCCCGGAGGAGGAAATGGCAAGCCACTCCAGTATCCTTGCCTGGAAAATCCCATGGACTGACAAGCCTGGAAAGCTATAGTACAGGATGCAGTAAAGAGTCAAACATCACTAAATGACTAAAACAACAACAAACTGCCTTTTCTCCTGTGGACAGTGAGAATTGTGGATTTAAGTTTTGTTCAGTGACCTTACTGAGGATTATAGCCCAGGAAACAGCAATGGCTCTGAAGTGACTTCTCCACAGTGGTAGGGAACAAGCCAGTACATATACAATTTTGGCAAAAGAATTTGTGCAGTTAAGCATACATTTTGGTAAAAAGTTACAGCTAGTTACAAGGATCAGATATCTCAGTTAATGATTCTACTCCTTTTCTATACATAGGAAGATACATGAATTTGGGTCCATTAAATTTTGCTCCCGGGATATCTCTAAATATCTAAGGAGTCTGTTTTTCAGTCATTAATTCCTTTCAGGGTATACTTTCATTCAGTGATGGCAGTGGCTAATGACTTCATATTTATAGAACTGGATAGTGGGCAAAACTGTTTTATTCTCCCTTGCTACTGACAGACTGGTCTTCTCTGATTCTGAAAACCTATAGATTGATCAATTCAGTTCAGTTCTATCACTCAGTCATGTCTAACTCTTTGCAACCCCATGGACTGCAGCACGCCAGGCTTCCCTGTTCATCACCAACTCACGGAGCTTACTCAAACTCATCTCCATCAAGTCGCTGATACCATCCAACCATCTCATCCTCTGTCATCCCCTTCTCCTCCTTCCCTCAATCTTTCCGAGCATCAGGGTCTTTTCCAATGAGTCAGTTCTTGGCATCAAGTGGCCAAAGTATTGGAGTTTCAGCTTTAGCATCAGTCCTTCCAATGAATATTCAGGATTGGTTTCCTTTAGGATGGAATGGTTGGATCTCCTTGCAGTCCAAGGGACTCTTAAGAGTCTTCACCAACACCACAGTTCAAAAGCATCAATTCTTCGGCATTCAGCTTTCTTTATAGTCCAACTCTCACATCCATACATGACTACAGGAAAAATCATAGCTTTGACTAGAAGGACCTTTGTCAGCAAAGTAATGTCTCTGCCTTTTAATATGCTGTCTAGGTTGGTCATAGCTTTTCTTCCAAGGGGCAAGCATCTTTTAATTTCATGGCAGCAGTCACCATTTGCAGTGATTTTAGAGCCCCCCAAAATAAAGTCTCTCACTGTTTCCATTGTTACCATAGATTCCAATCAATTCCATAGACTGATCATGAGCAGTTTATATATTTCAATGCACATTCCTAGCAACATACTAGAAATATTGACTTTCACTTCTTAATAAAATAATGTGTCTAATCATATTTACTAATACACACAAGATATTCATCAGTTGTGCTGAAATAAATACCTGTAACTAGGAAAAACAGTTAACTATGGAGTCTCAACTAGGAAAAACCATAGATTATTTTTTTGGAGGCAAATAATGGATATAGCTCAAATATATCAACTATTTAAGTTTATCACTTACCTCTAAAAATTGAGCCATCCTACATTAGAATCTGACACATGTTCATGATAACATTCTTAATGAACATTTCCAGAGCTTAATAAACTCTGCATCTGCACTATAAAAAAGTAAGAATAAAATATGATTTAGTAAAATATTTCTTTAGATGGTTGAAAGATAAGAAGATCCAAATTTTTGAGCATGCTACAATTATTTTCTAGAATTTCTAATGTGAAAATAAAAACCATTCTTTGCAAAAGGCACATGTGGTACCTCAAAGGTATTAATTATCTTAAATTTGCAAGAATTAAGAACACAGTTAGATGCCAAGTTAGTATCAGGTGCTTCAAACTACCTGTCATACTGCTAACAAAAGAACTATTTTTATGATGTGCATTTTTTTTGTTTCTGCAAAGTTGTGCCATTCAACAAAGGAAAAGAATCTAACAAACTTTACTAAACTCGTATAGTTAGTATTGAAGAAGTATGAAAAGAAATCTCATCCTTAATTTTGGCATATTTAAAATAATTAAACAATATCTGGTAAAATTTCTTTGCTTCTTGTTTCAGTTTTTATTTTTCCAGGGAGGTTATAGAAGCTTGGCTACCTACTGCTTGTTATATCTTGTAGCTTTTCAGTTCTTGGAATTATAGAGTTCTTTACCTGCTAATAATAATAATTTTTAAAATCCCATTCAGTATAAGGACTTGTAAGATAAGTGAAAGATGAAAGTCTAAAGGTATCCTATTATTTGATTTCTGCTCTTATTGCTTTATTTATTTATTCACAGAAAGGCATTTTATTTTAAATATGGGAGTGTGTATATGTCAATCTCAAATTTAATAAATGCATTTAAGCTTATTGTTTTAAACTTATTAATTAAAATTATTCTTAGCTTTTAGTCCTGTTTTGTTTTTTATTTTTAATCACGTTTTAATTTTTTCCCTTTATTGTAACTCTCTATTTTCTTTTATAATTTTTATCTTGTTATCTGCCCTATATCCTTTATCTGAAATTTTATTATTTTATCATTTCAAATGTCTTGACTTTAATCTTCACTTGGTCTTAAAGTTCCTTTTCAATGTCTACTTTTCTAACTTAGATATTTAAAATTTGCCATTTTATTCTTTTTTAAGATTAACTCATTTTATTTTAATAATATCTCATTTTCTTTTCATTTTACTATATTAATTTATCCCCATTATGATTTTATTTTATTTTTTTCCATGGTTCTCTTTTTTTTAAATTTACTTAATTGGAGGCTAATTAAAAGAAAGTGGGAATATAGAGGTAGGATTCATAGCCCACATGATAGATAGGAAACATTTTTCTCCTTTCCTCTAAACTACTTTGGCAAATATTTTTCTTGCTTCCAGAATGAACAGTCTAACCTTTTGAAGATTACTTATCAAAAATTTCACCAAGGTTTATAGACATCCACAAGTTAACCTTCTCTAGGAAAATTACTTTGCTCTCTGTACGTATAGCAATGGAGCAGTACTATGTACTTAAATTTTCAAACCATCTAGGCTTTATATGAGGAATATGTTACAACAAGATGCATGGTCTCCAATTTATTTATTCCTTGAACAAATGTGAGCTCAGGCCTAACCTTTAAAAGAAAATATATGGTGTTAAATGTCAAACAGATATTTATGAAACATAGTAATACATTGGCCTGCTTCTAATATATTTCCAGTTTGGTTAATCTCACTTCTCATTAGGGTCATAGCAAAGGTGATATGAAAAATATTTAACAAGTAGTACAGCACAGGCATCAATAAATCAGGCTTGGGTACTGGGCTACTGGGAAGAGCTGCCAGATGAAACAGTTAATGTACCTTTACTAGTGTGTACAGTGTTCCCTAAACCCTACATCCTCCTTGTATGGATAAAGGAAAAACTGGCTTAGAAATTTGGAGTAGGAGGAAATATAATCTCCATCTTTGTTGAAAGCTCTATTAATTTATGGCTTCCCAGGTGGCTCAGTGATAGAAGAATCTGCCTTCTAATGCAGGAAATGGGTTTTTTTTTTTTTTCCTGGATTGGGAAGATCCCTTGAGGAGGAATGGTAACCCACTCCAGTAATCCCATGGACAGAGGAGTCTGGTGGGCTATAGTCCATGGGGTTGCAAAGACATGGTTGAGGATGAGCACACATACTGTTATTAGACAATGTGAGTTAATCTAGAATCCGGTCAACTGGAAGAAAGAAAGACATGTTTCTACAATGATGTGATATTGGACATATCTTTAAGAAATGTTTTAGGATGACAGAAGAGAATTTAGACCTGTCTTTTCCAATCTTTAGATTCTTTAAGGAAGAAGATTTTGTCTCAGGAATATTGGAGTCCATGAAGAGTCATAACAGCAATGTCTTAAGATATTAAGAATATTTTATGAAAGCCCTAATTCAACTATTACTCAATCATACTGAGTAATCATACCTCCTATTCAGTATCACAAAATACCATCTTCTATGTGAATACCATCTTTTCATGAAGACTATAAGTGAGAATATCTGACAATCATTTACGTAAGTAAGAAGCTCTGAAAATCTTCCTTGTCTGAACTTTTTCTAGAAAGCTCACTCTCTGCTCAATTTCTAGAACTGTGATGAGCGCTAATGAGTCCCCCAACTTTTCAGTTTTAGATTGTAACACATGTAATTTTTATGAATCTCTTTAAATAATATTTTGGGATTATGATGAGAAATAAATAGTAAATTATTCAAACCACCCTTCCATAATATATTACATACAAAATTATAAGCACAGTCATTCTTAATTTAATTTGGATGTTACCAGGGAAGAGTAAATTCTCCCAGCTAGCTGTCTTCAGTTTTTGTAGCTGGAGTAAGACAGATTAACAAGAGAATAAGAAATAACTTTTAATTCATGCATATGGAGGTCTCATGGAAATGGGACCTAAGAAGTGGTGAACACAAGAAGCTTTTATATATTTTAGACCAAAAAAAAAAAAAAACAACAACAACAACAAATTTGAAAGGAAATGACAGGCCAAAGAAACTTAGGTTTAAGGTGCTCAATTACTGAAGAATCTAAACAGAATCTGAACTAGGGGTAATAAAGAAGTAACAAGCTTTGTTTACATAAGTGTCAAGTCACCAATTTTCTATTTTTGGCGATAAGGACATCCTTTTACCACCAGATGTAGGGAGTTTTCCTTTCACATAAGAGATTTATTTCTTGCTTTCAGGGTGACAGAGAAGAGAGTAACAGTATCCCCTCTTGCCTTGGCTGTTTCTTCAACTCAGTTCAGTCTCTCAGTCATGTCCAACTCTTTGCTACCCCATGGACTGCAGCACGCCAGGCTTCCCTGTCCACCACCAGCTCCCAGAGCCTGCTCAAACTCAAGTCGGTCGAGTCGGTGATGCTATCCAACCATCTCATCCTCTGTCGTCCCCTTCTCCTCCTGCCTTCAATCTTTCCCAGCATCAGGGCCTTTTCAAATGAGTCAGTTTTTCACATCAGGTGGCCAAAGTATTGGAGTTTTAGCCTCAGCATCTGTCCTTCCAATGAATATTCAGTACTGATTTCCTCTAGGTTTGACTGGCTGGATCTCCCTGCAGTCCAAGGGACTCTCAAGAGTCTTCTCCAACACCACAGTTCAAAAGCATCAATTCTTCATATAAAGCACTCAGCTTCCTTTATAATCCAACTCTCACATCTATACATGACTACAAGAAAAATCATAACTTTGAATAGACAGATCTTTGTCAGCAAAGTAATGTCTCTGCTTTTTAACATGCTGTCTAGTTTTGTCATTGTTTTTCTTACAAGGAGCAAGTGTCTTTTAATTTCATGGCTGCAGTCACCATCTGCAATGATTATGGAGCCCAAGAAAATAAAATCTGCCACTGTTTCCCCATCTATTTACCATGAAGTGGTAGGACTGGGTGACATGATCTTAGTTTTTGCAATGTTGAGTTTTAAGCTAGTTTTTTCACTCTCCCCTTTCACTTTCATTAAGAGGCTCTTTAGTTCCTCATTGCTTTCTGCCATCAGGGCAGTATCAGCTGCATATCTGAGGTTATTGATATTTCTCCCGACCATCTTGATTTCAGATTATGCTTCATCCAGCCCGGTATTTTTGAATGATGTGCTCTACATAGACATTAAATAAGCAGGGTGACAATATACAGCCTTGAAGTACTCCTTTCCCTATTTGGAACAAGTTCGTTGTTCCGTGTCCAGTTCTAACTGTTGCTTCTTGCCCTGCATACAGATTTCTCAGGAGGCAGGTCAGGTGGTCTGGTATTCCCATCTCTTTCAGAATTTTCCGCAGTTTATTGTGATCCTCACAGTCAAAGGCTTTGGCAGGAGTCAGTAAAGCAGAAGTAGATGTTTTTCTGGAACTCTGTTGCTTTTTCTAAATGCTGAGCCCTATTGTTAGAAGGGGGAAAAGGAGAAACCTTTCGTATTTAGCTGTATATTTTGGGGGCCCAGGAAGGTGCTCACCATTTTGCCTATTTTTAATATATTATGGACCTACTTCAACTACAGAATATTCTGGCATGGGTTTAGCAACATTTACATTAAAATGTACTTCAATGAAACTGTTTGAGAAGGAACTAGAGAAGGCTATACTCTGAGCTTACTTAGAAATATTTCAGAATTGCTTTTGCTTGTTAAAGAATCTTAAATTACTTATGTAAGATTAATATTATATTAAGGAGTCAAAGGATAAGAACACTGGTTTTGCATTTAGCAGTTTCATAGAATATCTTAAGCTGGAAAGACATATGGATTTCTACTGAAATATACCGTTCTTTATCTCCAAAATAAAATGTCTCAGGTAGAAATAACCCTGAAATTAAGCATTCAATAGTTCTGAATTAATTAAAGAATGAAATGGATTTCAATGTCCCCATTGCTTTAAATCCCCAGTTGTATGTACGGTATATAATTTTTAAAACTGAGATTGTACAAGGTTATAGTAATATGCTTTATAATCTTGAAGATCATTTTCTTTCTGTTCAATGGAATACTGCTTAAATAACATGTAGAGATTAATGTTCAAAGTCAGTCATTTTATTTGCTGAATGCTATGCTAGTTATGTGAAGAGCTGACTCATTTGAAAAGACCCTGATGCTAGAAAAGACTGAGGGCAAGAAGAGAAGATGAGATGAACAGATTGAGATGGTTGGATGACATCACCGACTCAATGGACTTGAGTTTGAGCAAATTCTAGGAGATAGTGAAGGACAGGGAAACCTGGCATGCTGCAGTCTATGGGGTCACAAAGAGTCAGACGGAACTGAGCAACTGAACAACAACAGTATTAGTTAGACTTGGGTACAATCTGAAAGTGTACTAGGATTTACATACAAAAGAATTAACACTCCTTAGGTAACCCTCTCTGAACTTCAGCATGCTACAGAAGAAGAACAATGCATCCTGATGATTTCTAAGGTCTGTTGTCTTCTAACACGCAATATTTCTATGATCCTACATATGACGCTTTCAGAAGATAAAAAGAATATATGAGTTGTAGTCCAATAAGCTGTTTAGACTTTGAAACATCTTTTTTTTTTTTTTTTTGGCTTGTTGCTGCTGCTAAGTCGCTTCAGTCATGTCTGACTCTGTGCGACCCCATAGACGGCAGCCCACCAGGCTCCCCTGTCCCTGGGATTCTCCAGGCAAGAACACTGGAGTGGGTTGCCATTTCCTTCTCCAATGCATGAAAGCAAAAAGTGAAAGCGAAGTCGCTCAGTCGTGTCTGACTCTTTGCGACCCCATGGGCTGCAGCCATGGGATTTTCCAGGCAAGAGTACTGGAGTGGGTTACCATTGCCTTCTCCAATTTTTGGCTTAGGAGAAAACAAAGTTACATGAAGCCAATTTATGGAGAAAAGAAACAGTCTGGAATGTTCACTATTAATATTTTAATTGGGTTTAGTCATTGAATGTTTCTGTACATTAGGTGAAAGAGATAACAAAATAAATACTTAATGAACATTTTTTTTTTAAATCTAGATTAGTTTGTCAAATTACTCTGAAAAACATTTTACTAGAGATTTAATAGGATGGAACTTCAGGGGGGTGGGATATTCCAGAACATTGTCCTCAAATGTGATAGTCACATCATAACCAATTGATCAGCTTTTTTGTTTCCCTAATGGAAAGTCACTTTATTTTGAATTCAGCAGTGTGTACACATACATCAATCCCAAAGTCCTAATCTATTCATTCCTCCATCCTTCCCCCCTGATAACCATCTTGCTAAACATACAGATTTCTAGGCCCCAGTGTGAAAGATTTTATTTCATTATCTCAGGGGTAAGACCTGAGACTTTGTAGTTTAGTTGGTAATGGAGGTGACTCTTATATGGCCAGTATATTGACTACCCATGAATACCACTGATAGAGAGCCTGAGTGGGGAGACAGAGTATAAGGCCTTGACTTCTAACAGCTAGATTGAGGGCACTAGGTATCCACTGATTAGAAGGAAAGAAAAGAGACCCTGTGAGTAGACTTTAAAAAGAAAGTTACTAATTTACAGTATCTCTTCAGGCACAGTTGAGAAAATGTATTGGCATGGAAATAGAAATGAGTTACCCTTATTTCCTACTGCTGTTCTTCAGGGAGGAAATCTTTTAATATTTATTTATTTATTTGGCTGTACTGGGTCTTAGTTGCAGCGCATGGGATCTAGTTCCCTGACCAAGAATCAAACGCAAGCCCCCTGCATTGGGAGGGGGGAGTACTAGTCCCTGGACCAGCAGGGAAATTCCCTTCAGTGATGACTTTGACATTATTATATCCATGTTTTCGATTACCATAACACTAAGGAGGTAAAAAAAAATCTATGATAAGTTCTTCTTTGAAATCCTATAATAAGAGTTACAGCAAACATCTTATAATAATCATGATGTGTCAAACACAATTTAAACTGCTTCTTGTGAATTAATGTAGTCCATCTTGCAACAATCATATAAGTCCTAAAAATATTTTCACACCTTATGACTTTGTATCATGCTTTACTGAAACAATAGGGATCTTTAGTCAGTAAACCCCTTACATTCCCACAATTATCTTTATGTGCTGCTACTGCTAAGTCGCTTCAGTGATGTCCGATTCTGTGCGACCCCATAGTCAGCAGCCCACCAGGCTCCTCTGTCCACAGGATTCTCTAGGCAAACCCACCCACATTTGTACCAATGGCTCTTATTTCTATCCTGCTACAATGGAGAAAGTATTGCTTCTATAAAAAATCTATATCTATGTTTGTCTATGTACCAAAAATAAATTTCTTCATTTTTGTTCTGGATCACATACCCTCTGACCTTCTCAAGGAGGTTACTCCTTTATTTGTGACCCATCTCATGCATCATTAACTTCTTTATCTCTACATTTTCTGGAGTCTGATATCATAAAATGAATTCTCTGATCACATACCTAGCCAGCACCCATTTTTTTTTCTGCTCTGTTTTTTTCACAATCAAGCTTCTTAAAACAGATATTAGAAATTCTGTGAGCACTCTATGCATTCTTTTATGCCCTGCTATCTTCTTTCTACTGAATTTCTCCTATCAAAGTTGCCAACCACCTCTAGTTTGCAAAACACAATGGACAATTTTCTTCTCTCTTTCTTCACCTCCCACCCCTTCACAGTCTTCTTTGATGATTCTTCCTCCTACACTACGTGGGAGGATATCCAAGAGTTATGTCTTCGGTCTTTGGCTATTCTATCTGGACATTGCTTTCCTAGGTGATAGGGTCTATTTCCTTAGTCTTATGATTTGCATATTACACAAGAGGAAATTGAGGTTCAGAAAAAAAAAAGTAACTTTCCCTAGGTCATACAAGTATATAATCCCTGCAGAACACACTCATCTTTCTCCAGAGTTTATGCTCAGTTATATGCTTAAAGCATATGCTTTTAAGTTATATGCTTTAAATCAGAATTGGTTTAGACAGAAAAGCATGGGATCTAGAGTCATATCTGGCAATTGTTTAAACCAGATCTCTAGCATTGACTGTTATGTGACTATGAGTTAATTATGTAATCCCTCTATGCCTTAGATTCATCATTTGTAAGGAGGATAATAGTAGCACCTACTTAATAAGATAATTGTATTAAATGAGTTAATACATGTAAAGCTTTTAGAACAGTGCTGCCACATAATAACCTCTTAACAATAGTAAGGTATTACATTATTAGCAGATTTATATAGTTTTCTAATTGCTTTTTTTATGAGTTTGCTATCTGTCCTGAACTATGTTGCAAATATCTAAAGGACAGGGACAATATCTAATATTTTGATAGATCCTGATACCCCACTACCACAATGCCTAGTATAAAAGAAGTCACATGGAAAATTCAATAAACACATGAGGGGAAAGAACAGAGTTGTAGCTCCTTCAAAGTCACATTCATAGGTCATTATCATTGGACAGGTCTGATGTTTCCCTGGAAGATGTCACATGAAAAGCTTGTCCTCATTTGACCTGATTCAAAAAAAAAAAAATACCAAAAGCCTCTCCACAAGGATTTGCTGAAAATAATTATTAAAAGTGTCAACTACATGATTTCCAAGGCATTGGTAAACAGTAGGGGCAAACAATGAAATAATCAAATGTCTTAGAAAGAAAGATGAGGAAAGAAATGTTCATAAGGACTTTGAAAAGTTCCCATATATTCCTGGAAATCTAGGAAGTACCATGTATGCCCAGGGCTGTGAAAGGAGCTAGAATTATGAAGCTACTCAAAAAAAAGTTTTGAAAAGACTTTAAGCTCTTACTTTTGGATGACCTAAAAGCTCTGTGCAACCTTAAACTGGAAGTTCAGCTCAATTCAGTTCAGTTGCTCAGTCGTGTCCAACTCTTTGTGACCCCATGGACTTCAGCACACCAGGCTTCCCTGTTCATCGCCAACTCACACAGCTTACTCAAACACATGTCCATCGAGTTGGTGAAGCCATCAAACTATTTCATCCTGTCCTCCCCTTGCCCTCCCCTTGTCCTCTAAACCTCAGTCTTTCCCAGCATCAAGGTCTTTTCCGACGAGTCAGTTCTTCACGTGGCCAAAGTATTGGAGTTTCAGCTTCAGCATCAGTCCTTCCAATGAATATTCAGGACTGATTTCCTTTAGGATGGACAGACTGGATCTCCTTGCAGTCCAAGGGACTCTCAAGAGTCTTCTCCAACACCACAGTTCAAAAACATCAATTCTTTGGTGCTCAGCTTTCTTCATAGTCCAACTCTCACATCTGTACATGACTACTGGAAAAACCATAACTTTGACTAGACGGACATTTGCTGGCAAAGTAATGTCTCTGCTTTTCAGTATGCTGTCTAGGTTGGTCATAGCTTTTCTTCCAAAGGGCAAGCATCTTTTAATTTCATGGCTGCAGTCACCATCTGTAGAGAATCTGGAGTGCCCCAAAATAAAGTCTCTCACTGTTTCCATTGTTTCCCTATGTATTTGCCATGAAGTGATGGGACCAGATGATATGATCTTAGTTTTCTGAATGTTGAATTTTAAGCCAACTTTTTCACTCTCCTCTTTCACTTTCATCAAGAGGCTCTTTAGTTCTTCACTTTCTGCCATAAGGATGGTGTCCTCTGCATATCTGAGGTTATTGATATTTCTCCTGATAATCTTGATTCCAGCTTGTGCTTCATACAGCCCAGCATTTCACATGATCTTCTCTGCATATAAGTTAAATAAGCAGGGCAACAATATACTGCCTTGACATACTCCTTTCCCAATTTGGAACCAGCATGTTGTTCCATGTCCAGTTCTAACTGTTACTTCTTGATTTGCATACAGATTTCTCAGGAGACAGGTTAGATGATCTGATATTCACATCTCTTGAAGAATTTTCAGTTTGTTGTGATCCACACAGTCAAAGGCATTGGCATAGTCAATAAAGCAGAAGTAGATGTTTTTTTGGAACTCGTTTGCTTTTTTGATGATCCAGAGGATGTTGGTAATTTGATCTCTGGTTCCTCTGCCTTTTCTAAAACCAGCTTGAACATCTGGAAGTTTTTAGTTCATGTACTATTAAAGTCTCACTTGGAGAATTTTGAACATTACTTTGTTAGTGTGTGAGAGGAGTGCAACTGTGCAGTAATTTGAGCATTCTTTGACATTGCCTGTCTTTGGGATTAGAATGAAAACTGACATTTTCCAGTCCTGTGGCCACTGCTGAGTTTTCCAAATTTGCTGGCATATTGAGTGCAGCACTATCACAGCATCATCTTTTAGGATTTGAAATACCTCAACTGGAATTCCATCACCTCCACTAGCTTTGTTCATAGTGATGCTTCCTCAAGCCCAATTGACTTCACATTCCAGGATGTCTGGCTCTAGGTGAGTGTGAGTGATCACACTACTGTGACTATCTGGGCCGTGAAGATCTTTTTTGTACAGCTCTTCTGTGTATTCTTTCAACCTCTTCTTAATATCTGCTGCTTCTGTTAGGTCCATACCATTTCTGTCCTTTATTGAGCCCATCTTTGCATGAAATGTTCCCTTCAAAAAAATCTCTAATTTTCTTGAAGAGATCTCTAGTCTTTCTCATTCTATTGTTTTCCTCTATTTCTTTGAGGAAGGCTTTCTTATCTCTCTTTGCTATTCTTTGGAACTCTGCAATCATGTGCTAATATCTTTCCTTTTCTCCTTTGCTTTTCGCTTCTCTTCTTTCTACAGCTATTTGTAAGGCCTCCTCAGGCAGCCATTTTGCTTTTTTGCATTTCTTTTTCTTAGGGATGGTCTTGATCACTGCCTCCTGTACTGTGTCATGAACCTCCATCCATAGTTCTTCAAGCACTCAGTCTATCAGATCTAATCCTTTGAATCTATTTGTCACTTCCATTGTATAATCATAAGGGATTTGATTTAGGTCATACCTGAATGGTCTAGTGGTTTCCCCTACTTTCTTCAATTTATGTCTAAATTTTGCAATAAGTAGCTCATGATCTGAAGCACAGTCAGCTCCTGGTCTTGTTTTTGCTGACTCTATAGAGCTACACCATCTTTAGCTGCAAAGACTATAATCAATCTGCTTTCAGTATTGACCATCTGGTGATGTCCATGTGTAGAGTCTTCTCTTGTGTTGTTGTAAGAGGGTGTTTGCTATGGCCAATGCATTTTCTTGGTAAAATGCTGTTGGCTTTTGACCTGTTTCATTTTGTACTTCATGGCCAAATTTTCCTATTACTCCAGGTATCTCTTGACTTCCCACTTTTGTATCCCAGTCCCTTATAATGAGGAGGACATCTTTTTTGGGTGTTAGTTCTAGAAGATCTTATAGGTCTTCATAGAATTGTTCAACTTCAGCTTCTTCAGCATTACTGGTCGGGGCATAGACTTCGATTACTGTGATATTGAATGGTTTGCCTTGGAAATGAACAGAGATCATTCTATCATTTTTGAGATTGCATCCAAGTACTGTATTTCAGATTCTTTTGTTTACTATGAGGGCTACTCCATTTCATCTAAGGGATTCCTTCCCACAGTAGTAGATATAATGGTCATCTGAGTTAAATTCACCCATTCCATTCCATTTTAATTCCCTGATTCCTAAAATGTTGATGTTCATTCTTGCCATCTCCTATTCGACCATTTCTAATTTATTGATTCACGGACCTAACATTTTCAGGTTCCTATGTAATATTGCTCTTTAAAGCATCAGACTTTACTTCCATCACCAGTCACATCCACAACTGGGTGTTGTTTTTGCTTTGGCTCTGTCCCTTCATTCTTTCTGGAGTTAGTTCTCCACTGATCTCCAGTAGCATATTGGGCACCTACTGACCTGGTGATTTCATCTTACAGTGTCCTATCTTTTTGCCTCTTCATACTGTTCATGGGGTTCTCAAGGCAAGAATACTGAAGTGGTTTGCCATTCCCTCTCCAGTGGACCACATTTTGTCAGAACTCTCCACCATGCTTAGTAGTCTGCTAAAGATTTAATAGAGATTTCTTTAGATAGTTGGGACCAACAGTCTCCCAGTCCTTGCTGAGGGACTCTGTTGGCATTTTAGAGAATTTATTCCACAATCTACCAGTTAATTGACAACTCTAACTTAACTCCTTGTGGCATAAGACAGCAAAGTAGAAGGACGTGTGCTCATCTTTTCCTGTGAAAACTCCAAAACTACAACTCACTGCTGAACAACCATTGACTGGAGAATGTTGGATCCCACCAAAAAAAGATACCCCACATCCAAGTGCAAAGAAAAGCCAAAGCAAGATAGTAGAAGGGGCAAAATTGCATTTAGAATCAAACCCCTTACCTGCCAGATATGCTCAGAGGACTCAAACAAACCTTGTGCACACGAGGACCCAGAGACCCCACAGAGACTGAGCCAGAGCGGGGTTCGAGTGTCTCCTGTGGAAGTACGGGTCAGTAGTGGCCTGCTGCAGGGGCAGGGGCTCTGGGTGCAGCAGACCTGGGTATGGCATAAGCCCTCTTGGAGGAGGTCACCATTAACACTACCATAAAGCCACTAGAACTTATACAGGACTGAGAAACAGACACTTGGAGGGCATAAACAAAACCATGTGTGCACCAGAACCCAGGAGAAAGAAGCAGTGACCCCAAAAGGGACTGATCCAGACTTGCCCATGATTTGTCCAGGAGTCTCTGGCAGAGGCTTGGGTTGATGATGGCCTGCTGTAGGAATGGGGACACTGCAGTGCGTGCATGTGACCTTTAAAAGGAGATCGCCATTATCTTCATTACCTCCACCATAATTTGGCCTCAGGTCAAACAACAGGGAGGGAACACAGACCCACCCATCAATAGCAAATTGAATTAAAGATTTACTGAGCATGGCCTATCCCATCAGACCCAGTTTCCCCTTCAGTCGCTCTCTCCCATCAGGAAGCTCCCATAAACCTCTTATCCTTATCCATCAGAGGGCAGACAGAATGAAAAACAAAATCACAGAAAACTGACCAAACTGATCACATGGACCACAGCCTTGTCTAGCTCAGTGAAACTATGAGCCATGTTGTGTAGGGCCACCCAAGATGGAAGGATCATGGTGGAGAGTTTTGACAAAATGTCCACTGAAGAAGGGAATAGCAAACCATATCAGTATTCTTGTCTTGAAAACCTCATACACAGTATGAAAAGGCAAAAAGATATGACACTGAAAGATGAAATCTCCAGGTCTCTGGGTGCCCAATATGCTACTGGAGATCAATTTCCAGATGTTCAGGGTGGTTTTAGAAAAGGCAGAGAAACCAGAGAACAAATTGCCAACATCTGCTGGATCATCAAAAAAGCAAGAGAGTTCCAGAAACATCTACTTCTGCTTTATTGAATATGCCAAAGCCTTTGACTGTGTGGATCATAACAAACTGGAAAATTCTGAAGGAAATGGGAATACCAGACCACCTAACCTGCCTCTTGAGAAATCTATATGCATTTCAGGAAGCAACAGTTAGAACTGGACATGGAACAACAGACTGGTTCCAAATAGGAAAAGGAGTACATAAAGGCAGTGTATTGTCACCCTGCTTATTTAACTTCTATGCAGAGTACATCATGAGAAACGCTGGACTGGAGGAAGCACAAGCTGGAATCAAGATTGCTGGGAGAAACATCAATAACCTCAGATATGCAGATGACACCACCCTTATGGCAGAAAGTGAAGAACTAAAGAGCCTCTTGATGAAAGTGAAAGAGGAGCGTGAAAAAATTGTCTTAAAGCTCAACATTCAGAAAACTAAGATCATGGCAGCCGTTCCCATCACTTCATGGCAAATGGATGGGGAAACAGTGGAGACAGTGGCTGACTTTATTTTAGGGGGCTCTAAAATCTCTGCAGGTGGTGATTGTAGCCATGAAATTAAAAGACACTTTCTCCTTGGAAGGAAAGTTAAGACCAACCTGGACAGCATATTAAAAAGCAGAGACATTACTTTGCCAACAAAGGTCTGTCTAGTCAAGGCTGTGGTTTTTCCGGTAGTCATGTATGGATGTGAGAGTTGGACTATAAAGAAAGTTGAATGCTGAAGAATTGATGCTTTTGAACTGTGGTCTTGGATAAGACTCTTGAGAGTCCCTTGGACTGCAAGGAGATCCAGTCAGTCCATCCAAAAGCAGATCAGTCTTGGGTGTTCATTGGAAGGACTGATGCTTAAGCTGAAACTCCAATACTTTGGCCACCTGTTGCGAAGAGCTGATTCATTTGAAAAGACCCTGATCCTGGGAAAGAATGAGGGCAGGAGAAGAAGGGGATGACAGAGGATGAGATGGTTGGATGGCATCACCGACTCAATGGACATGGGTTTGGGTAGACTCCAGCAGTTGGTGATGGTCAGGGAGGCCTGGCATGCTGTGATTCATGGGGTCACAAAGGTTGAACAGGACTGAGTGACTGAACTGAACTGAAAGCTAAATGAAAAATTATCTTTAGTGGCCACGCACAACAAAAATATGGATTTTTCAGAATTATTTCAGAAGTTCTCACAAAATGAACCAATAATAATTATAAGCAGCAGTAACTACAAACTCTTGAATGAGAGTGAATTTGATATTCTTAGTTACCACATTATACAAAATGCCAAGTGTTCTTCAACAAAGAAGTCATGAGTCATGCAGGTGGGTCTAATGCAGGAGTTATGAGACACGAGTTCTATTCCTGGATCTAGAAGATCCCCTGGAGGAGGGCACAGAATCTCACTCCAGTACTCTTCTCTGAAGAATCACATGGATAGAGCAGCCTGGCAGGCTATGGTCTATAGGGTCACAAAGAGTCAGACACAACTGAAGCAACTTAGCATGCATAAAAATAAATAAGAAACTCTGATCATTGCAGAGTGGGGGAAATTATCCACTAGAAACTGTTCCTGAGGAGTCCCAGATGTTGGATTTACTATGTAGACTTTGGGCTTCCCAGGTGGAGCTAGTGGTAAAGAACCCCTCTGCCAATGCAGGAGAGATAAGAGACACAGGTTTGATCCTTTGGTTGGGAAGATCCCCTGGATAGTTCAGTTCAGTTCAGTTCAATCGCTCAGTCGTGTCCGACTCTTTGCGACCCCATGAATCGCAGCACGCCAGGCCTCCCTGTCCATCACCATCTCCCGGAGTTCACTCAGACTCACATCCATCGAGTCCGTGATGCCATCCAGCCACCTCATCCTCGGTCATCCCCTTCTCCTCCTACCCCCAATCCCTCCCAGCATCAGAGTCTTTTCCAATGAGTCAACTCTTCGCATGAGGTGGCCAAAGTACTGGAGTTTCAGCTTTAGCATCATTCCTTCCAAAGAAATCCCAGGGTGGATCTCCTTCAGAATGGACTGCTTGGATCTCCTTGCAGTCCAAGGGACTCTCAAGAGTCTTCTCCAACACCACAGTTCAAAAGCATCAACTTTTCGGCGCTCAGCCTTCTTCACAGTCCAACTCTCACATCCATACATGACTCCCAGAAAAACCATAGCCTTGACTAGACGGACCTTAGTTGGCAAAGTAATGTCTCTGCTTTTGAATATGCTATCTAGGTTGGTCATAACTTTTCTTCCAAGGAGTAAGCGTCTTTTAATTTCATGGCTGCAATCACCATCTGCAGTGGTTTTGGAGCCCCCCAAAATAAAGCCTGACACTGTTTCCACTGTTTCCCCATCTATTTCCCATGAAGTGATGGACTGGATGCCATGATCTTCATTTTCTGAATGCTGAGTTTTAAGCCAACTTTTTCACTCTCCTCTTTCACTTTCATCAAGAGGCTTTTTAGTTCCTCTTCACTTTCTGCCATAAGGGTGGTATCATCTGCATATCTGAGGTTATTGATATTTCTCTCGGCAATCTTGATTTCAGCTTGTGTTTTTTCCAGTCCAGCGTTTCTCATGATGTACTCTGCATATAAGTTAAATAAGCAGGGTGACAATATACAGCCTTGATGCACTCCTTTTCCTATTTGGAACGGCTCAGATGGTAAAGAAATCTACCTGCAACACAGGAGACCTGGGTTTGATTCCTGGGTAGGAAGGTCCCCTGTAGAAGGGAATGGCCACCCACTCCAGTACTCTTGACTGGAGAATTCCATGGACAGAGGAAGCTGGTGGGCTACAGCCCATGGTGTCACAAATAATTGGACACAACTGAGCGACTAACACTTCCCCTGGATAAGTGTACAGCAATCCACTCCAGTATTTTTGCCATGGACAGAGGAGCCTGGCAGGCTACAATCCAAAGGGTCCTGTAGAGTAGGACATGACTGAAGTGACTTAGCATGTACCATGTAGACTTTACAACTATTGAAAATATATTTAAGAACTAAATAAAGTCATATCTAAAGAACTAAAGGAAAGTATGAATGTCTTATCAAAAGAGGATATCAATAAAAAGATAAAACCAAACAGAAAATTTTAAATTGAGAATTATAACTGAAATGAAAATTTCACTAGAAGGCTTTAAGTGAAGATTTGGTCAGGCAGGAGGAGAATCAGTGAACTTGAAGATGAATCAGTTGAGATTATCAAGTCTGAGAAAATAAAAGAATATAATTAAGAAAAATAAACAGAACCTCAGAGCTCTGTGGGACATCATCAGGAATGTCAACATAGGCATAACTGGAGTCATAGAATTACTGGAAAGAGATAAAGGAACAGAAAAAGTATTTGATTAACTGCTAGCTGAAAATTTCCTAAACTTCAGGAAAAACATTAATTTACATATTCAAGATGCTCAAATAATTCCAAGCAGGAGAAACTCAGAGATCATAGCTAGATACATCATAATCGACTGAAGCAAAGACAGAGTCTAAAAGCAGAAGTAGAACAGAAACCCATCACATACAATAAATTCTCACTAAAATTAATGTTAAAAAACATAGAGTCCAGAAAATAGCGGGATGGCATATCCAAAGTGATGAAAGGAAGAAAATATCTACTAAAATTCTATATCTTTAAAAATAAAGAGAAATGAAGACTTCCCATGTTTTAAAATATGTAGAGAGTTCATCACTAGTAGATGTGTCCTAATGACTATAGTCTTTCAGAATTACATGAAAGGACACTAGGTAGTAACTTGATTCCATGTGAAAAAATAAAGAACACTCATAAATTTAATAACATAGGTTTACAAAAGTATAAATGCATTTTTTGCATTTGTTTTCCTATCCAATTTAGAAGTCTAAAAGTTGTGTGTTCCAGGGGCTAGAGAGAGGAGAAAATGGGGAATATCTACTGAAAGTAAGGCAGGGGAGGGGGTGGGTGGTATGATGACAATGTTCTGGAAATAGATGATGGTACTGGTTGCCCAACTTTGTGAATATTATAAGAACTACTCTCTCGTATGTTATGAAAAGAGAGAAACTACTGAATTATATACTTTAAAAAATAAATATTAACTTTTGCATGGCTGTACTAGGAGCACAAAGGGGAGGGGGGGAGATGGTAACAGGATCCTCAGTGAGGATTGAACTGTAGCCAGATCAGAAAGTACCATAGCATAAAACATTTAGAATTTACCCCAAAGGCAATGGGAGCAACTGACGAACTTTTCTCAGAGTTAGGAAATATTCACATTCTGAGAAAAATCATTCTATAACAATAGTTTCCTAAATTAAATTATGACAAAACCTTGCTTAAATAAGAACATTGACAGAATACCAAACAGATAGTGAACTGAAGTAGGTGTTTAGCTTAAAGCAAATAACAAGATAATCTCAGAATAGTTTGTTGCATGAAATGATGAAAATATGATCCATAATGATTTTAAAACAGAATGTTAGATACTATAATATATATATATTATAATGCTATTATATAAAATAAAAATACTATTGAGATACTATTCAGAATATTTCATATTTTATTATAAATATGACATGAAAATTCCAATATCTGAAGTATAGAAATTTAGTTCTTTGCAGAGTAATATGAAAATTCCATTTACTATCTTATTTACTACCTGTACATTGTGACCAAGGGAAACTCTTAAACTCCATGTTATGCATTATCCAGTTAGGCTGTGCTGTCCTGTGCTGTGCTAAGTTGCTTCAGTCGTGTCCGACTCTTTGTGACCCCATGGACTATCATCTGACAGGTTCCTCTGTTCATGGGATTTACCCAGGCAAGAATACTGGAGTGGGTTGTCTTTCCCTTCTCCAGTAGACCTTCCCAACTCAGGGGCACTGTTAGGTTAGGCTGCTCAAAAAAATGTTAATTATTTTATCTTGGACTACTCATCTGCTGACTTGTTTGAAACAAAGTGTCCAATTTATAGTATTATAGTTTTTTGCTTATTTGATTCAGATATAATCTACATGGAAATAGTTTTCCAATCTATATGGAAATGTGTGTGATCAACATATTTATAATATAGTAAATATTGAATGATAACACAAATACATGCTGAAATGATTAGATATAAATACATAGCCTAGGTAAACTTCAGTCAAAGAGACAAATCATTAATATGAAAGTTAGCAAAAGTCTATCTATGTGTAGAGCAACTATCATTACATTGAGTCATCATTCATTCTTGAGCCATTATTCATCTGGTGACTCAGATGGTAAAAAATCTACCTGCAATGCAGGAGACCCAGGTTTGATCCCTGGATCAGGAAGATCTCTTGGAGAAAGGAGTGGCATTTAGACATCATTCATTCTTAGGTGGTACTTAGAGATAACTCATCAGATATCTGTAAAAATATAGTATTTGATGACATAAATACTGTATTTTAAAATGCTTATCATTTAAAATGCTTAGTATTTTAAATATTTTTAAATGCTCAGTATTTTGCTTGGTTGTATATTTAACATAAACTTGAGAAGAGAGAATTTCCTGTTGGTCCAGTGGTTAAGACTCTGCACTTTCATCGATGAGGGCCCAGGTTCAATCCTTGGTTGGAGAACTAAGATTCTGCAAGCTGCATGGAGTCACCAAAATAAAAAGCATCTTTTAAAAGTTGAGAAGAAAAATATCACTAAAATCACCTTTTTTTTTTTTTTTTAGGAAAAAAGCATTATAACCAACTTGTAGCATTTTATTCTTTCTTATAAAATGGCTGAATTTTATTTAGAATGATTCCCAGTTTCTGGTTTGGGTGACTGAGTAGAAGTTTTGTCATTTACTGAAGAAAGAAAAACCAGAAGAAGAATAAATCTTAAAGCAAAGAGTTCAGCTCAGTTCTTAATATGGGTTTGGTGTCCCTGTAAGACATCCATGTGGATATATTCAATAGGCAATTGGATATGTATGTATTGGATTTAGGACAGAGATTTGAACAGGATTCATAGATTTTAGAGATATTAGCATATAAATGTTAATTGAAATCATAGGACTCGATGCAGTCAGAAGGAGTGTAAAGTCAGAAAAGCAGACCTAGAAAAGAACACTGAATAATGCCAAGATTGATACTGAATATATTTCCACACAAAAAAGCAAATATCAACAACAAACAGTGGGGTAATCAAAGGGGCAGATCAATAGTCAGCTATTATTATTTGGAGAAGGAATGAACTAGATTTCATGACTGACTGAAAGTGAAGAGTACGGAAGATAGAATAACTTCAGGATAACTCACAAGTTTCTAACTTAGGCAACAACTTGGGAAGGGAGAGCATGTTCGTATGATTCCTTCATATATGGAGGAGAAATAGCTTTTTAAAGGAAATTCATAGTTAATTTCTGAACTTACTAAATTATATGAAAGCTTTCATAAGTAGAAGAGGACTAGTGGAAAAGTTGTTCGTTTGTTATTCAGTTGTTTTCTGCATAGTGAAGCTTATGTCTTGAATGTTCTTAACTGTCAGGGAGATGATAGAATAGACAACACTATTGTACTTCTTCCATAGGGGCATTAATCATTGGCTAATTTTGCCTCATGGCAGGGAGGAAAGTCAGAATATCTAATCTCTTACGGGCTTTCTATTAACTCCTTAAGGTATCACCTGATTCATCCTAGATTTCCTAAGCATCTTATTTTTCCATAATATCCATGATGTCCGATGTTCATGTAACATTCTTAATGCTTTCAAATGTATTACTTATCCTATTTTGTATCTACCTAAGTAATTGCATGTCTTCTGCTTGACTTACATTAAAAAAGATTCATTATGATTTATTCTGAAGGGAGTTCTGCTGCTCTGAATTAGGCCCTAAGTATTCTCAATTGGGTCATTAATTTGTCAAATGCTCTTGTATTTTTCCACAAATTAAAAAAAAAAAAAACAATTATACCTAAAGCAAGAAGTTAGAACATGCACTATATTGTCCTTCAGGCTTCATATTATCTGGCTATTAGAATGAGGATAATAGTCTGAAAGCCCCAATAAAATGGTAACATTTAAAGTTGATTTATTTTTATCCAAGGCAAGTTTTATACAAGCCAATGAAAGGTGCATGAGTTATATACATTTATGCCTGGCTGACTTGAACTTTACATTTAATTATTCTGTAGTTTAAAAAAGCAAGAGTAGTCTAAGTCTGTGTGTGTATGTGTTTATGTATGTGTTTGTTAACAAGAAGCTGCATATTAAGAAAAAAACTAACACAGCATTGTAAAGCAATTATATTCCAATAAAAAATTAATAGATAGACAATGGGAACTTGCTGTATGGCTCAGGAAACTTAAACAGGGGCTCTGTATCAACCTAGGGGATGGGATGGGGAGGGAGATGGGAGGGAGTTTCAAAAGGAAGGGGATATACGTATACCTATGATGGATTCTTGTTGAGGTTTGACAGAAAACAGCACAATTCTATAAAGCGATTATCCTTCATTAAAAAATAGATAAATTTTTAAAAAAGAAAAGAAGCTGCATGTACATAAACTGGTTCATTTACAAATCATCTAATTTCTTTCCATTTCTATATATCTAACTTCATGCCATATACAATGATCATTGTTGTTAAAAACATTAATGACCCTTGAACCCTTGACCCTTGAACCCTTGCAACATTCTAAATCAACAACTCTGCTATGATTATTTGACTTTAAATATATAGAATTAAACTAATACTTAAACTGTTTTTCAACAAGAGTTAAAATAATTATTTAACCCTCCTTTAAAGATATTCACTCATAATTTCAATTTCTTTATCACACTGGTCAATTTCAGACAGTAAATCCCATGATAATTTCTAGTGTCAGGGACACCTCATTGTAATAAAGGAATATGCTCTCATACACCATTATGTGCTCACAAGCAATACACGGATCTGTAGTATACCTAAATATATGGTAAAATGTATGCTTTAAAACAAAATTTAAATAAACTCCTCAATATAAAATATCTATTGTAATCTATATTTGTCATTTGATTGGTTATGGAATGAATAATTTGAATAATGTTTATCTGCCAGAATCTTTGCTTCAGAACAGTTCTGTATTTGAGGACTAAGAAAATAGAACAACATAAAACAGATCCCATGATGACAGGATAGGGAGTACTGGAAATAAATGAGCCATGTTAAGCCCAGTGATATTCATCTGCAACAGAAAATGTTAATAGCTAATGGTTGTGATTTGAACTTATCATTGATTTTCATTTCTTTGCCATAAATTGCCCACATGCTATTAGCAGCAGGCCAAGCTGGTTGCTACAATGCTCTTCTCTAAAGCCTATAAATTATAAGCTTTAAATCAAAAAGTGCTCCAGTGGCTCTTGAAGGTTATACTGCTCTAGTTCTGTTGATGAGCTGAACTTTCTAAGACCATGAAGCATCTTCAGGTTAAACTCAGTGAGAATAATGAACACAGTGTTCAACTTTTTTATTATCTAACTATGCTTTGGGTGCTAATGTTTAACAAGAGCATCAATACAGAAATTCTGAGCTGACCCTACTAGATAGCACAGGTGTACTAAGAAATTAACTTTTCTACAACTATGCCACTAAACTTGAAATAGAAGGCATCAGAAGCACTCTCAAAGAAAGTCTTAACTGTAATACTTATTACATTTTGCTCCACTTGGTTGTTTGGTTTTCTAATTGCATAAAAGTTCATAATGGCAAACAAACTGTGAACTGAAATAGATATTATAGTTGAGCACATTTTCTTAGTAAACATATACTCTTCCAGAATAGAAAATGCTTTTCAGTTAATGCAGATGGAATAGAATTTCGATAAAAGATTTTACTGACCATCAAGGTGAGAAAAAGCAAGAATGAGTTAGTTAGAATGATTTTGATAGTACAATCCAAAAGAATTGAAGGAGATAATAAACAATCCTAGGTTTTTCAAATTTTAAATATTCATTTACTTTAGAGGGGACCTAGGAGATGTTTTATGGGAAGTTTTTGTAGTCCAAGTATCAGGTAATTTCTGAGACACAGTGTGGCAATTAGCTTCCAACATGATCCCACATTCTGGTATCCTTGCTCTCTTTCTCCAGTGGTCTTTTGGGTCTCTGCTATATTGTGAGTAGCCTTATGGGGAGGTCCATGAGTAGAGACAGTAATCAATTAATGTCTTTGGTCAACAGCTGTCAAAGAATAGAGGCTTGTCAGCAACCATGTTATAAGCTTAGAGGTAGATTCTCCATTCCTTGAGATGACAACAGTCTGACTATAATCCCATGAAAGACTCTGAGCTAAAACAACTCAGCTAAGCTGCTCCCAAATTCCTGACCCTCAGAAAGTATTATGATAATACATACTTGCTTTATGAAACTGTCTAGTTTCGGGGCAATGTGCTACACAGCAATGGATGACTGAAACACTCCATATATCAATTTTTTACATACTGTATTTCAAGATACATTATAACATGTAGAACTTTGAATGGAGAAATGTATGACATTTCAAACATTGTACATTATCCCAAAAAAGATAGACTGCTTTAAGAGTCTGAATCTTCAAAATAAAAAGTCAATTTCTTTTTACTGGATGGCCTTTGAGAAGATTGTCTATGTTCAATAAAGTAGTAATTATCTCATTTCATAGAAGTCTTGATAGAAGGTTCATCTCATGGATTTTCTTGGATAAAGAGCAGTTTAGAAATAACCGTCTTGCTGTCAGTAAAAGTTACTTGATATATTTACAATGATGCAATCGATGGCAAGGTTTAAGAGTGATAAAAGTGATAACTGAAAGTTTTAAAAAGCGATTATCAGGTGTTAGGCCATGAAAATATTTTTTTAATTTATAAATCTATTCCCAAATAGATTTTTAAAACAGAGCCCTTATAGAGCATTTGGGTAAAAGCAATGAATGGGTAGTTCAGATCTTCAGTAGATAGGAGAAAATACTTCCTTGCTGCAGTACTATAAACAGTTACCTGAGAACCTGACAACAGTTTGAAAATCACTGTTTAAAAGTACACGTCTACCTAGAATTATATGTTTAGATTGTAAAGTTTAATTCTTATAATGAGGTAAAGTTATAATCAGTAGTTTGGCTATATATACAAGAACAGATTTTTTCAGCTCACTTGCTTAACACTATTATTTCTCATTTTTAAAATTTTTTCTATTCCTTAGAGTCAGGAATCATATGCAACTTCTTCCTGATTGCTGACATCACCTATCACTGGTAAATTAGGTACAATTACATGCTAATATAGTAGGCAATTTTGAAAGCACTTTTATTTCTGTCACTCCAGGTATATTCAAATGTAAATGATTAGATTTTTATTATGATATTAGCAAAGCTACAGTTTTTCCAGTAGTCATGTATGAATGTGAGAGCTGGACTATAAAGAAAGCTGAGCACCAAATAGTTGACACTTAAATTGGTGTTGCAGAATTTTGAGAGTCCCTTGGACTGCAAGGAGATCCAACTAGTCAATCCTAAAGGAAAGTAGTCCTGAATATTCACTGGAAGGATTGATGCTAAAGCTGAAGCTCCAATACTTCGGCCACCTGATGTGAAGAACTGACTCACTGGAAAAGACCCTGATGCTGAGAAAGATTGAGGGTAGGAGGAGAAGGAGACAATAGAGGATGAGATGGTTGGATGGCATCACTGACTCTATGGACATGAGTTTGAGTAAACTCCGAAAGTTGGTGATGGACAGGGAAGCCTGGTGTGCTGCAGTCCATGGGGTCACAAAGGTCGGACATGACTGAGTGACTGAACTGAACCTATTTGCTTTAAAGATATTATAATAGGGCTGCTCATTTAATACATATAATCTTTATTGAGCTGTTTTCTAAGCACTTGTTACCATTCAAAATCCTATGACTTTGGTATTAGTGTTATCTCCACTTAACTGATGGGGAGGTAAGGGATAGAGATCTTCAGTAACTTGCCCTGGGTCACAGAACTAGTAAGTAATGGAGCTGATTCCAGACGCTCTGGCTTCACAGACAGTTTGCTTGTCCATTAGACAGCATTCCCTTGGGAGAAGTTAATCCACAGTTCCCAGTCAGCTGCAGCACACTCCAGAGCTTAGACTTAAAATGCAGTTTAGGTATTTTCCTTCCACTCAGAAATCTTCCTTTGCCTCCCTCAAACCACCTTCTGTTCTACTCCCATAAAATGAGTGTATCTCTGCCATTGCATATATCTTTCCATATCTGAATTGCTTGTTTATGAGTTATTATAGACAGTGAGATCTTTGAAGACAAAAATCATGTCTTATTTATCTTTACATTACCAGAGTTTTGTTTAGCATAGGGTCTGACACTCTGTAGGTATGTAATGTTTGGTGAACAAAGCTGATCTGAATACTACTGTATATGTCATGAAAAATTATTATTACCACACCCAAGATGTAAAACAATGATCTATTAAATGCTTATGATATGCAAGACACTATGCTATACATCTTATACATGTATTACTCCATTTTATTCTTACAACAGTACGTGTAAGGCAAATATAGCTATCATCATTTTACTCATAAAGAGACTGAGGCTCAAAAAGATTAAGTGATTTGTTTGCCTAAGGTTACGGCTATTAAGTGGTAGACTCAGTTCCCCTAAACTCTAGTCAATAGGTCTCATAAAGCCTATGCTCTTTACCTACCTAGTAAGCTGATTCCAAGAGGCAAATTTGATGGGAATTTTTCCCTGATTCTTGACTCTAAATTGCTGAAAATCCAAAGTTATATCCAAACTTATGGATACCTATGGATATTTATGGATACCTTAACAACTAAGAAATTGAGGCTAGGCAGAGAAATTGAGGCTACGTTCAAATGGAGGAGTAGGTCCAGAGAGGCATATATTGAAGCCATTAGAGCAGTGCATATATGGACCTTCAGAGCTGTGAAATACACTTATGGGTAAACTGATAGCCCCCTTCTGAATCCAGTTTTTGTCCCTTTCTCTTCATTGCAATTATAGGTAATGTGTACTCATTCCTGTTAAGGACAGGAAAACTTACATTTCATCTACAATAAATCAAAGGGGGAAAAGTCATTTACCTAAGATGCTGTTTGAATTGGAGAGACCAGGGAAACATATTTTGTGTTTGACATTCATCAGGAAACATGAGTATAATGAAAGATTTGAACTAGCCATTTTCCATACTTAGAGCTAAGGAAAATGTTGTATTTAAAACCTTATAAAATATGATTATACATAAGTTTTCTGTGCATATATTTTACACAGAATAGACATGCATTGGTATTAATACTGAAAAATAATGTAAATCTCCTAAAAATAACCCTATGAAACTGAAGCTTACTTGATTAAATGTTGCCAAATACTTAACATAGCTTTAATTGAATTTTACATCACACAGAAGGAAATGAGTAAAGAAAAATCACATTTTTAGTAAAATTTCAAAAGTCAATAAACTTTCTCTAAATGCAACAGATTTCCAATGACAAATTTTATGGGGGGTCTTTTCAGTTCAAAGCTGGAGAACTGTTATGAAGTGTAGTGATTATAGCAAGATCTGAACATTTATTCACCCATTATAGGTTCACTAGGAGGATTGAACAAAACTTATATATTTTACAATAACCTAGGAGAGCTGGCAGTTGCAGGAAGAAAATGTTCAAGTGAAATTTCATGACAAGAAATCCTTGATGGTTTGATATGGGCTCATCTACATCAGAAAAACCAACAACTGTATATTCCATTAGGGAATTCCTTACAAGCAATTATGATGAGTAGAGAGGAAAAAACAAAAAGATAAGGCAGTCTTTTTTGAAGACATTTCTGAGTCATTTTGACCTGCTTTCCTTTGGATAAAACCACGTGCTAATTTTCTTCATAAAACTTTTTAGATGTTGAACTTTTGATGAAGGAATGGTGACTTTATTCTATTCTTAGTTCTTCACTAAGTTCATGATTGATAGGAAGCTAAATTCAAACTGACAGAGGAAAAGCTCTATAATGCATGTTTCTCTTAGAAAAATGTTTAAATTTAAAAACAAAATCCCAGAGTAATAGAAAAGTATTTAGTTCTCTAATTTCATTATTCAGCCTACATGGATTGTTTGTGCACATTAATACACTACAGCAGAAACTGTGTTCTTCTGGTATTTACCCCTATCATTGTACAGGAGGCAGTGATCAAGACCATCCCCAAGAAAAGGAAATGCAAAAAGGCAAAATGGTTGTCTGAGGAGGCCTTACAAATAGATAAGAAAAGAGAAGTTAAAGGCAAAGGACAAAAGGACAGATATACTCATCTGAATGTGGTGTTCTAAGGAATAGCAAGGAGAGATAAGAAAGCCTTCCTCAGTAATCAGTGCAAAGAAAAAGAGGAAAACAATAGAATAGGAAATACTAGGTATCTCCTCAAGAAAATTAGAGATACCCAGGGAACATTTATGCAAAGATGAGCACCATAAAGGACAGAAATGGTATGGACCTAACAGAAGCAGAAGATATTAAGAAAAGGTGGCAAGAATACACAGAAGAACTATACAAAAAAGATCTTAATGACCCAGATAACCACGATGCTATGATCACTCACTGAGAGTCAGACATACTGGAGTCTGAAGTCAAGTGAGCCTTAAAAGCATCACTATGAACAAAGTTAGTGGAGGTGATGGAATTCTAGCTAAGCTATTTCAAGTCCTAAAGATGATGCTGTGAAAGTGCTGCACTCAATATGCCAGCAAATTTGGAAAACTCAGTAGTGGCCACAGGATTGGAAAAGGTCAGCTTTTATTCCAATCCCAAAGAAAGGCAATGCCAAAGAATGTTCAAATTACCACACAATTGCACTCATCTCACGCACTAGTAAAGTACTGCTCAAAATTCTCCAAGTGAGGCTTCAACAGTACATGAACCGAGAAATTCTAGATGTTCAGGTTGGATTTAGAAAAGGTAGGGGAACCAGAGATCAAATTGCCAATATCTGTTGGATCATAGAAAATGCAAGGGAGTTCCAGAAAAACATCTACTTCTGCTTTATTGAATATGCCAAAGCCGTTGACTGTGTGGATCACAACAAACTGGAAAATTCAAGAGATGCGAATATCAGACCACCTGACCTGGCTCCTGAGAAATATGTACGCAGGTCAAGAAGCAACAGTTAGAACTGGACATGGAACAACAGACTGGATCCAAATTGGGAAAGGAATACATCAAAACTGTATATTGTCATTCTGCTTATTTAACTTCTATGCAGAGAATATCATGCGAAATGCTGGATTGGATGGGGACAATCTGACATGAAGATTGCCAGGAGAAATATCAATAACCTCATATATGCAGGTGACACCATCCTTATGGCAGAAAGTGAAGAAGAACTAAAGAGCCTCTTGATGAAAATGAAAGGGGAGAGTGAAAAAGTTGGCTTAAAACTCAACATTCCAAAAACTATGTCCATGGCATCCAGTCCCATCACTTCATGGCAAATAGATGGGGAAACAATGGATACATTGCCAGACTTTATTTTTGGAGGCTCCAAAATCACTGCAGATGGTGACTGCAGCCATGAAATTAAAAGATGTTTACTCTTTGGAAGGAAAGTTATGACCAACCTAGACAGCATATTGAAAAGCAGAGGCATTACTTTGCCAACAAAGATCCATCCAGTCAAACCTATATTTTTTCCAGTAGTCATGTATGGATGTGAAAGTTGGAAAATAACTAAAGCTGAGCACCAAAGAATTGATGTTTTTGAACTGTGGTATTGGAGAAAACTCTTTGAGAATCCACTGGACTGCAAGGTGATCCAACCAGTTCATCCTAAAAGAAATCAGTCCTGAATATTCATTAGAAGGACTGATGCTGAAGCTGAAGCTCCAATACTTTGACCACCTGATGCAAAGAACTGACTCACTGGAAAAGACCCTGATGCTGGGAAAGATTGATGGCAGGAGGAAATGGGGAAAGCAGAGGATGAGATGGTTCAGTGGCATCACTGACACAGTGGCCATGAGTTTGAGCAGGCTCTGGGAGTTGGTGATGGACAGGGAAGCCTGGCGTTTTGCAGCCCATGGGGTGGTAAAGATTTGGACATGACTGAGTGAATGAACTTACTGAACAGATACATATGTATAAAATTGTTGTGGTTGTTTTTACATACATATGTATAAAATTGTTCTTTTAGTTGTGTCCAATTCTTTGCAATCCCATGAATTTTAGCTCACCAGGTCTCTCTGCCCATGGGATTTCCTAGGCAAGAATACTGGAGTGGTTTGTCATTTCCTTCTCCAAGGGATCCTTCCAATCTAGAAATTAAACCCATGTCTCTTGCATGTGCAGGCGAATTCTTTAAGGCTGAGCCACCCAGGAAGCACATGTATAAAATTATCATGTTGTAAACATTAAATATATATGATTTTTACCTTAAGGGTTTTAAAATTAGAAAAGGTGGTTGAATTTTTAAAAATTTTAAAACTATTTACAAAACAGAAATAGACTCAGAGATATAGAAAACAAACATAATTATCAAAGGGTAAGATGGGAGAGGGATAAATTAGAAGTTTGGGATTGACATATATACCCTACTATATATAAAATTGATAACCAACAAGGATCTATTGTATACCACAGGAGACTCTACTCAATATTTGTAATAACCTATAATGGAAGAAAATGTAAAAAGTGTGCACACGTATAAATATATATATATATATATATATATATAAAACTGAATCATTTTGCTCTATACCTGAAACCAACACAACATTGTAAATATTTCAACAAAAATTTAAAACATAAATAAACATTAAATGATTTATATAATGTATTATAATTTATCACATCAAATATATACACACAACAGTGCTAACATTTTAAAACATTGAGAACACTTTCAAGGGAATGTATTTGAATATATTATAGAGGTAGTCTGTGGGGGGAATGGGAATGGAGATCATGAATGAATAGGGGAAATAAAGAGAGTTTCCTTGTATAGATTGAAGATGATGGTGTGTCATGAATACCTCAGTTCTCTGCACTTGAAGTCCCAGGAAAAAGAACAAAAAAAGAAAGAAAACCAAATGTGGCAGCTCTTTCTTGTTCCTTAACGATAGTTATAGACATATATTTTTCCTAATTCAAGTTTTGAAAACTGTTTTAGAGTCAAAAATTGACAAATGTGTAGTCAAATATTAATGTTATAGCTCTAGCCATGTTGTGGCTATTTTCATATTACTGTTAGATAATAGTTCAATTTAACCTCACTCATGATTTTAAAATATTATGTAATATGACACTAACTGTAACTACAATGTCTAAGATATAGGAATAACTTATGTCTCTAATCTGCCAAAAGAAAAATAAAGAGAGAAATACAAGAAGCATCCTAGACATGGATTGAAACGGAAACATTTTTTTTTCCTCTATTTTCAAGTCAAATGTGAAAATCAGGGCCAGGTTACTCAGTTTAGCAGTATCTCGAAGAAAGCTGAGAGCTGAAGAATTGATGCATTTGAATTGTGGTGCTGGAGAAGACTCTTAAGAGTCCCTTGGACTGCAAGGAGATCCAACCGGTCCATTCTGAAGGAGATCAACCCTGGGATTTCTTTGGAAGGAATGATGCTAAAGCTGAAATTCCAGTAATTTGGCCACCTCATGCAAAGAGTTGACTCATTGGAAAAGACTCTGATGCTGACAGGGATTGGGGACAGGAGGAAAAGGGGACGACAGAGGATGAGATGGCTGGATGGCATCACTGACTCGATGGACGTGAGTTTGAGTGAACTCCGGGAGTTGGTAATGGACAGGGAGGCCTGGCGTGCTGCGATTCATGGGGTCGCAAATAGTCGGACACGACTGAGCGACTGAACTGAACTGAACTGAAGCAAAACTTTAGATAAGAATAAAATGTTCTCTTCCTGGTCTTCTCACATATTTTGTGCAGAGTAATAGCTAAGGAGTTTAACATATGATGGATAAAATAAAAACAGGAGATTCCATCCCACCCTCCCCACACATAAGAGAAGATTCCCCTTTTCTTATAAAAACCTGCAACTGAAATGTAGTTTCTCTGACCTTCAGCCTGTGATGAGGATAATATATAAATAAATATCTTGAAGGATCTGAGTAGTCACAGCAGTAGGCCATCATCTCCTCTTGATGAAATTATGTAGGCTATGTGTTTCTGTGTGTATACATCTCTGTAGCTAAATCTAAAAATAATTTAATTTATAGTGTATTTTGTTAGAACTTATTTTGTTTCCTTTCTCATGATATTGCCTTACAACAGAGACGGGCCAATCTACACCTCTCAATTGCACTGTGTTCTGTGGAAATTACAAAGGAAATAGAGGTCATAACCCAACCCTTATGGAGGTGCTTAATCTAATGGGGGTATTAGAAAAACACAGATAAACACAGGTAATGGAAACACAATCAGTGACAGTAATCTAAACATGTCCAAGAGAAACACTTCATAATTATATTTAGTGACTAGATCCTAGGTGTGTAATAGCTCTGCCCTTTGACTATTGCTATTGAAGACAGGGTCCTGGATTAAGAATCGGAAAATATAGATTTTATTTCCAACTCCAGTCAAGTGGCTTTACACAAATTACCATCTGAACCTGAGTTTCTTCAAAAATACAGTTTGGACATTGGCTGTTTCTCTGCTGGCTTCAAAAAATATTACGAGGATTAAGTGATAAAATATGTGTGAAAGTGCTTTGTAAACTGGAAAGCTATATTCATATCTGAGGAAATATTTTATTTGAGATTCTTGTCGCTCATGCAATCTCCCCCTAGAGAGCCAACACCTCTCATTTTGTATCTTAAGTACTTTGTAACTTAAGTACCAACTCACCTCATGTTCTGTCTTCTCAGTGACACCTACATATGGTCTTTCCATCCTCTGAACTCCTAAAACTATTTCCTAGTCATTTCCTTTCCTGAAACTGCCTGATATTATTATTTAGTTTTTTGTGTACATTGTCTTTTCTACTTTACCAGACTATAAGCCATTGGAGATCATGGATTTGTCTGATATATCTGAGTTTTTCTACAGTCAGTGCCTAGTATGGTTACTTTACATGAAGTATTTCAATATGTATTTATTGACTGATTATAGGATGGTTCATTCATTCACTTGGCAAATATACTGAGTACATACTCTGTACCAGGTACTGTACTGTTCTAGGGATTGAGGACTATAACACCTACCCTCATGGAACTTACATCTAACTGGGAGAGTCAGTGTATATAAATAACAGTATGTTTGTATTTTTCTCAGGTGGTTTTAGTACTTGAAGAAAATATTTACACTTGAGGAAAAATGAAACAAGGGAATGGAATTTAGTATGACTATTTATCACAGAGGTTGGGATGCTCTGTTATACATGATGATCAGAAATATCTTCTCTGTGAAGGAAACATTAGAGTAGAGACCTAAATGAAGGAGCAAGTAATGCAAAGACCTGAAAGAAATGTGTTTCAAGCAGAAATGTATACCCCATCAGGTTTCCTTACTAATTGTGAATCAAGTTGACATGGGGTGATATATTTTATGAGTGTACAACTTTATTTTTGTAGGAGCTATATATTCACTCTTTTAACAATTATTATATCACCTTGCTAATTAAAGTTTTTTCTTTGTTTATTTTTTGCTGTGCTAGGTCTTCACTGCTGTGTGGGTTTTTCTCTAGTTGCAGCAAGCTGGGGCTACTCTTCGTTGCTGTGCATCAGCTTTTCCCTGCAGTGGCTTCTCTTGTGGAGCACAGGCTCTAGGGTGCGTGAGCTTCAGTAGTTGCAGCATGTGGCTTCAACAGTTGTAGCACAGGGGCTTAGTTGCTCCCTGGCAGGTGGGATTTTCCCTGACCAGGGATCTAACCCATGTCTCCTGCAGACGGATTGTTTACCACTGAGTTACCAGGGAAGCTCCATGCATTTTTAAAAATTCAACAAATATTTATGAGCTACTATTATGTATCAGGGCTTCCCTGGTGGCTCAACTGGTAAAGAACACACCTGCCAATGCAGGAAAAGCAGGATACTCAGGTTCAATACCTGGGTCAGGAAGATCCCTTGGAGGAGGAAATGGCAACCCACTCCAGTATTCTTGCCTGGAGAATCTCATGGACAGAGGAGCCTGGTGGGCTACAGTCCATGGGGTCACGAAGAGTCAGACATGACTGAATGTGCATGCACATATGCATGCATTAGGTATCAGCCACTGGTCTATAATGGAGTGAAAAAAAAAGATGCCATTCCTTCCCTTATAGAGCTTTTGTGATGTGATTTTCCCTTCTTTAGTTCTAAACACGCAAGTTGAATTTATTATTATTGACTGCAGTGATGTCTCACCACCAAGTCTTGTCTCAGTGGTGGTGGTGTTTAGTTGCTAAGTGGTGTCTGACTCTTTGGTGGCTCAGTGGTAAAGAATCCACCTGCAGTGCAGGAGACACAGGTTCAATCCTTAGGTCAAGAATATCCTCTGGAGAAGATCTAGCCTAGAAGTGCCCCCTAAAGGAAGTGTAAACTGGTGCAACCATTATAGAGAAAAAGCTGGCAAATGGCATATTTTATGTATTATTAGACAAATGAAATATTATATTCTATTTACCAGCAATCATTTTCATATGCCAAAAGTAGATAATATATGCCAGATGCACAATCATTGTGGTATATTATACAGTAGTTAAAATGAGATTAGATAAAATAGAACTTCCAGTAGTCATGCACAGATATGAGAGTTGGATCATAAAGTAACCTGAGCACTGAGGAACTGATGCTTTCAAACTGTGGTGCTGCAGAAGATTCTTGAAAGTCCCTCAGATAGCAAGGAGGTCAGACTAGTCAATATGAAAGGAAATCAGCCGTGAATTGGAAGGCCTGATGCTGAAGCTGAAGCTCCAAATCTTTGGCCACCTCATGCAAAGAGCCAACTCATTGGAAAAGACCCTGACGCTGGGAAAGATTGAGGACAAGAGCAGAAGAGGATGAGATGGTTGGATGGCATCATTGACTCAATGGGCATGAGTTTGAGCAAGCTCCAGGAGATAATGAAGGACAGGGAAGTCTGGTATGCTGCAGTCCATGGGGTCACAAAGAGTCGGACATGATTGAGTGACTGAGAAACAACAAACTTACAAAACAGTCCTAGCATAAGTATTCTAAGGCTGACGTGGTACCTCCATGTTTTTTTTTTTTTTTTCAGAACACAGGATCATTCTATCATTTTGCTCTGCCATCCTGAAAATGTAACCTAAGATGCCTACCCTACTCCTACCACTAGTCCAAATTCCAGTCACAGTTAAGAGAAAGAGAAACAAAAAAAAAAAAACATTTTAATTTCCTTTTAAAGGAATTGCACATGTCACTTTCACTTATATCTCATTGGCAAGAAAAAAGGCTTCATGGAAACACTGAGCTGCAAAAGAAGCTAAGAAACATACTCGAGCAGAGCATTCAATGTCCAGCTAAGCTTTTATTATTATAGAGAAAGTAGAGAATGGTAATGGAGTGAACAATTCTTACTATGTGCCTAGCATGAAATATTTTACTTTTTTTTTCCATATCTTAATTTGGACTAGCCACATTTCAAGTGTCCTGTGTTCATATGTGTCTTGTGCTCATGCTCAGTCATTCAATCATGTCTGATTCTCTGCCACTCTATGGACTGTAGCCCACCAGGCTCCTCTAGTCCATGGGATTTTCCAAACAAGAATACAGAGTGGGTTGTCATTTCCTCCATCAAGGGATCTTCCTGACAGGATGCAACTTGCATCTCCTGTGACTCCTGTATTGGTATGCAAATTCTTTACCACTGAGCCATCTGAGCCCACATGTGTGTCTAGTCCTTATCATAAAGGACAGCACACTTTTTTTTTTAAAATTTTTGGCCACACTGCCCAGCATGAGGGATCTTAGTTCCCTGAGGAACAGAGTCCTAAGTTCCCTGCACAGAGTCCTAACCACTGGACTGCCAAGGAAGTCCCAGGATAGCATACTTCTATGTAGCTCTTGTCCATTTACTTCAAGGATCTTAATCCACTTCCCACAACTATTACTTCTCTGGTAGTTTCAGTTTCTTACTAAGCTGTCTGAAATATTCCGTTTTATGTTTAGTTATCAGACATTCATCTAGCCACAATAATTATGCAAGCACTTTACTGCACCAAAAGCAAACTTCTAACTAAGAACTTTTGTCTTCTGCAAAATGAAAACCAAAGACAAAAACAAAACAAATAGAAAATACTACTATCCCTAAAGAAAAACAAAGCAAGGAAAAAATCTTAGTGAGCATTTATCATTTTACACATAAAGTGTGACTTATAATTTGATTTTTTCCAGCAATATCTCATAACAGCTTTTATAGATTTATTACTTCACATATGCTCAATTATCCAAGAAAATGTGTTTTACAAAAAATACTAAGGCCATGGAGTTTCTGAAATTTACACTTTTATGTTTGTTATTGTTTTTGATCAGTTAATCATAGGGAGAGTATCTGACAATATGGAGAGTATGTGGAATAGTTATGAGCTGAGGAGTCAAGAAAGTTGCAAGCCAACTGAGACTTGTTTGATAAAATCAATCATTTTGAAGAACATTATTTTTTAATTATTTCAAGTTCCTTGATAGGATAAATCTATGAAGACTGTAGGGATCACTCATGCTGTGATTCTTGCTGAAAATGTCAAATTTAGCTGTAAAGAATTATCAGTTAGAGTGATATTGACACAAATCAAAGCAGCCACACATTTCTGAGAGTTTTTATAAGAGTGGAAGAATACTATGTTTACTTAAAGGAAAGAATGTCTTATTAATTCTAGCAGTGTTTTCACCCTCAAAAGCTGCATATTTCTGCTGATGCTAAGACTCATAATCAGTGCTCACAATGGGCTGTAGTGACCTATCCAAAAACTTTTGTTGTTTCTATTATAGTTTCCTTCATGACTACTTTAAAAATAACTGACTCGGGGACATATATAGTGTGTGATCAAGAAACAAGGAATATTTTTACATAGTTAACTGGTCTATTTGGTTATTGAACACTTTCAAGAACTTGTTTTCATTAGCATCTTGTCCTACTATTTGATCATCCAAGTTTTACACTATACAGGCACAGGGTTTTACTGCTACAGTTAATAGAGTTTACAAACTCCAGCCTGTGTCCTTTATTATAGATTGTTTATCCTACATATTTATGACACTGAATTTAGTACTTCTACCATTTATGTACCATGGAAAGTATGTCATAAATCATGGCAGGTGATAGTACAAAAATGGAGTGATATTTTTCATTAATATATAATTATTAAAAGCCATTTAGATCACTTATTGTTTCTTAAGAATATATTTTTAATCAACGAAACATTATATTTTGATATTTCAGTCTTAAACTTTAAGTATGATTTAAATGTTTGCTAAACTAAATATTTTACCTAAAAAAACAATATGTAAATTTAAATTTTAGTGAAATCATCATTCTTGGAATAAAAAATTACTTCATTTCTAGTATATTTCAATTTTCTTTGCACTGGAATTAAGAATTTGTGGATTTCATTGAAAACTGATGTTTTCTTTTTTCATAAGTAGCAAATTACAACAACATGATTTTCAGTTCAGTTCAGTTCAGTTCAGTCGCTCAGTCATGTCCGACTCTTTGCGACCCCATGAATTGCAGCATGCCAGGCCTCCCTGTTCATCACCATCTCCCGGAGTTCACTCAAACTCATGTCCATTGAGTCAGTGATGTCATCCAGCCATCTCATCCTCTGTCATCACCTTTTCCCCTTTACCTCCTGCCCCTAATCCCTGTCAGCATCAGAGTCTTTTCCAATGAGTCAACTCTTCACATGAGGTGGCCAAAGTACTGGAGTTTCAGTTTTAGCATTAGTCCTTCCAAAGAACACCCAGGGTTGATCTTCTTCAGAATGGATTGGTTGGATCTCCTTGCAGTCCAAGGGACTCTCAAGAGTCTTCTCCAACACCACAGTTCAAAAGCATCAATTCTTCGGCGCTCAGCCTTCTTCACAGTCCAATTCTCACATCCATACATGACCACAGGAAAAACCATAGCCTTGACTAGATGGACCTTTGTTGGCAAAGTAATGTCTCTCCTTTTCAATATGCTGTCTAGGTTGGTCATAACTTTTCTTCCAAGGAGTAAGCGTCTTTTAATTTCATGGCTGCAGTCACCATCTGCAGTGATTATGGAGCCCCCCAAAATAAAGTCTGACACTGTTTCCACTGTTTCCCCATCTATTTCCCATGAAGTGATGGGGCCAGATGGCATGATCTCCATTTTCTGAAAGTTGAGCTTTAAGCCAACTTTTTCACTCTCTTCTTTCACTTTCATCAAGAGGCTTTTTAGTTCCTCTTCACTTTCTGCCATAAGGGTGGTGTCATCTGCATATCTGAGGTTATTGATATTTCTCCTGGTAATCTTGATTCCAGCTTGTGTTTCTTCCAGCCCAGCGTTTCTCATGATGTACTCTGTATAGAAGTTAAATAAGCAGGGTGACAATATACAGCCTTGACGTACGTACTCCTTTTCCTATTTAGAACCAGTCTGTTGTTCCATGTCCAGTTCTAACTGTTGCTTCCTGACCTGCATATAGGTTTCTCAAGAGGCAGGTCAGGTGGTCTGGTATTCCCATCTCTTTCAGAATTTTCCACAGTATATTGTGATTCACACAGTCAAAGGCTTTGGCATAGTCAATAAAGCAGAAATAGATGTTTTTTGGGAACTCTCTTGCTTTTTCATGATCCAGCAGATATGGGCAATTCGATCTCTGGTTCCTCTGCCTTTTCTAAAACCAGCTTGAACATCTGGAAGTTCACGGTTCACATATTGCTGAAGCTTGGCTTGGAGAATTTTGAGCATTATTTTACTAGCATGTGAGATGAGTGCAATTGTGCGGTAGTTTGAGCATTTTTTGGCATTGCCTTTCTTTGGGATTGGAATGAAAACTGACCTTTTCTAGTCCTGTGGCCACTGCTGAGTTTTCCAAATTTGCTGGCATATTGAGTGCAGCACTTTCACAGCACCATCTTTCAGGATTTGAAGTAGCTCAAGTGGAATTCCATCACCTCCACTAGCTTTGTTCATAGTGATGCTTTCTAAGGCCCACTTGACTTCACATTCCAGGATGTCTGGCTCTAGGTGAGTGATCACACCATCGTGATTATCTTGGTCGTGAAGATCTTTTTTGTACAGTGCTTCTGTGTATTCTTGCCATCTCTTCTTAAGGGCTGTTAATAAGATGTTTATGAAGCATTCATTGAGTCACTGTTTTATACAGACACATCAGACCAGACATTCCATGCTCACAGAACTCTCATAATCCTATCTGTGAAAATGCATACACAATTAAGAGCATCTCTAATTTATGAATAAATAGTACAAAGTACACATAAGTCCCAAGAAAAACAAAGCAAAGGAAATCCTTGTGCATTGATTTTCATCAGAGAAAGTTTTCTGGTAAGAAGGTTTAGGGATACAATGGGCATGAATTGGTTTATATGAAAGATGCTACCATTTGGGCCTGGAGCTAAATAAAGTCAAGTGGAAGTTATATATGTCTATGCTCATCATATGAATGATTTGTGTTTTGGGCAATTTTCTCCTCTATATATAGATGTTTCCCAAATTAAATATATATATATATATATATATATATATATATATATATATATAGTAAAAATTATTTAGTTTAGAAAATATAATAGGTGAGATTATTTCATTTATCCACCTGTATATCCATGCCATTATATATATATTTCAATCTGAAACTAAGACTACAGCATTCTTTCTGAAAATTATTATTGCTTCCAAATTTTTGAAAAATATTTTATCAATTTTGTTCAGTTTTAGGAAGAAAATAAGCAGTTTTGCCAGCCAGCTTTTATGGTAACAAATTGAATGTGACATGTATTTTCATGTTTTTAAATAATGCTTTTCTTTACAATGTAGATTTTTTTTTTTGGTCAAAAGTGACATTGCTGACATTGCTTTTGGTGCTGTCCAACAACTCCAAAGAAATAATGTTTTCAATTGTACACAGGTTTCATTTAAAGTAATATAATAATTAAAATACATTCAAAATATTATTGTTACTATATGCAGTATTTCTTCACCTAAATTATATTGGAGCACTATCATAGTGTGCCTCCCTACTTTTATGCTATAGTTATGTCAAACGCCATCTCTAAAGTGGTCATAATTTATCTTCATTAATTCTCCTGGTACACAGTTGTATAATTATTATGAATAGAAATGGAATTATTCATATCTGGAAAAATAAATACTGTAGTTTCTTTATCAACCTAACTGGAGCACTGAAATTCTATACTGGGATGTGAACAAACATAAATGATTATTTGAAAGAACAAATTTTAGAAAAAGCAAATAAAAACATTAGAATGATGTAATTTAGATTTGAGGCCTGACAATTAATTTTCATATTTAGGTGATAGAATATCAGTTTGATTTACTTAATTGAGCCTTAGAACATGATAAAAAATTCCCTTGTATGGTTTTATTTTATATAATTTCACAGGTTTCTCATTTATGATAGACAGTGAAGTTGACTAGTAAAACTGATAGGCACTGTACTTAGATATGTTTTCTAATTATAAGGGAAAATCAGCTATATTTATAACTTGCTCTTGGAACTATCTAGAAAGAACATGTATGAATCTATTTTCATGACATTCTGGCAGATTTAAAAGTCCCCCATATAGTAGAATCATCTTATTAGACATGTGCAATCTTGAAACTAATTATATGCATTTTCAGTCAGTTCAGTTCAGTTGCTCAGTGATGTCCAACTCTTTGTGACCCCATGGACTACAGCACTCCAGGCTTCCCTGTCTATCATCAGCTCTTGAAGTTTACTCAAACTCATGTCTATTGAGTTTTATGCAGAATTGATGATGCCATCCAATCATCTCATCCTCTGTCACCCCCTTCTCCTCCTGCTTTCAATCTTTCCCAGCATCAGGATCTCTTCCAGTAAGTCAGTTCTTCACATCAGGTGGCCAGAGTATTCAGCATCAGTCCTTCCAATGAACACCCAGGACTGATCTCCTTTAGGATGGACTGGTTGGATCTCCTTGCAGTCCAAGGGACTCTCAAGAGTCTTCTCCAACACCACAGTTAAAAAACATCAATTCTGCGGTGCTAAGCCATTTTTATAGTCCAACTCTCACATCCATACATGACTGGAAAAACCATAGCTTTGACTAGATGGACCTTCGTCAGCAAAGTAATATCTCTGCTTTTCAATATGCTGTCTCGGTTGGTCATAGCTTTTCTTCCAAGGAGCAAGCATCTTTTAATTTCTTGGCTACAGTCACCATCTGCAGTGATTTGAGGGTCCCCAAAAATAAAGCCTCTCACTGTTTCCATTGTTTTCCCATCTATTTGCCATGAAGAGATGGGACTGGATGCCATGATCTTAGTTTTCTGAAGGTTGAGTTTTAAGCTTACTTTTTCACTCTCTTCATCATTATGCATTTTAATGATAGAGATAAAATTATTATTATTATGCTGCTGCTTGATGTATATGGGTAATCAGATTTTTAATGGATGGCTGCTCTACTTTTATCTTTTAAGATTGTGGAAACATATATGATTATAGGAACTTCAACACTCACCTTTATTAAAAAGGAAAATAAAATGACTGTCATTACCAATCATTTATTCAACACATATTTGCTGAGTTCCTACTCTTCATAAGAAACCCTATGACAAAGAAACGATGAAAACATGACCTTTACTCACAAAGAGGTCATGGTCTAGGAGTATAGAAAGCTAGGTACACTAATATTGCATTGTAATTATATTTACTATATGCATAATAATAGAGCATGGATAAGACCTAGCAGTATAGTATATATTGCTAATGTTATTTTGATTTAAATGTATAATAAAATTAATTTTCAAACATCAGACTATCAAATAGAATGAGATTATTTTACTCACATCGCAGTTTTTTTTTTTTTTCTGGGAATGTTATAAATGAATTGAGTGCCTATTATGTGCAAGGTTATTGGCTCAGCTGGTAAAGAATCCGCCTGCAGTGCGGGAGACCTGGGTTCAATCCCTGGGTTGAGAAGATCACCTGGAGAAGGGAACAGCTGTCCACTGCAGTATTCTGGCTTGGAGAATTCCATGGAATGTATAGTCCATAGGGTCACAAAGAGTAGGACATGACTGAGCGACTTTCACTTCACTTCACTTACGTGCAAGGAAGTTAGACAATTAATTTACATTTATCTAAAAAGTATGACCTTGTTTGAGGAAGCAAAAAGAAAGAAAAAGCCAGACAATGATAATTTTCCTGCATTTTCTTTATCCTTCTTTAGTAATCAAATCTATTTTCCTTCTTTGCTTCACATCTTCTATCTTGTGTGCTTCCAAATGTTGAGAAGGCTTTTTAAAACACTGTTGATTTAAGTAACTTAATTGCAAATTGAGTGAAGAGAACAGTGTATGCAACCTTGAGTAGGTCCTGTTTATAAATAATAATCATAGAAATAATAGCACTATTTATAATAAGATCCCCGAGCAATTTCTGAACAAGTCGCCTCCTGTGGCAACTGATTATGACATTAAAAAATGAACATGAAACTGTTTCCTAAGAATCAGTTAAGAAATCAGTAAGGCAGACACAGCTGTCTTTATGAACACATCAACTATGACTGGTTTGCACTAAATATTTTATCTTCTTTGCAGCTATCCTCCACTGAGTGAAATTCCCACCAAGAGCCATTAATCGATTGGGCAACACAAGAAAGTCTGAGGTAAAAACTGCTGCTGGTGAGGATGCTTTAAGGCTCTTGGCCCAGATTATTTTTTTTTATCAGATTAAGTAGTTGACATCTAGAATGGGTGTATTTTGAGGAAAGAAGAAAAAAGGCAGCAGTTGTTGTTGTTCAGTCGCTCAGTCATGTACAACTCTTCGTGACCCAGTGGACTGCAGCCCTCCAGGTTCCTCTGTCCTCTGCTGTCTCCTGCAGTAATGCAGCAGTACAACGATAGAAAAGAAGCTGTTTGGGGCACCTAATACGGAAACTCCGTTTCTTTTGCCAATACTCTCGATTTCCTGATTTGAACACTACTGTGAGAGAATAACGTCCTTCAATAATCCAGGATGAGCAGAAAGTGCCATCAAGGCATTTTCCTAAGATAAAAGAACACCTCACTTGAAATAAAATATGCCATTTTGAAAGACAAAAGTGGATGTAACATTTTCTTCACAGCAGGAAACCTAACCAGTGACAAATGTCAAGTGTCATACTGATGACAGTTTTTTCTGCATGGAGAATGTCTGCATCCCATTAGTATAAGCCAGTGTCTATGTGCATGCTCAGTCGTTAAGTCATGTGCAAATCTTTTGTGACACCAAAGACCGTAGCCCATCAGGCTCCTCTGTCCATGTGATTTCCCAGGCAAGAATATTGGAGTGGGTTGCTATTTCTCCCTCCAGGGTATCTTTCCAACCCAGGGATAGAACCCACATCTCCTGTGTCTCCTTCATTGCAAGTGAATTCTTTACCTGCTGAGCCAACTTAGCAAATGAGCTATTACTCCATCCTATTTCTAAAGCTAACACGTGTCATTAATCATGGCATTCATTTCCTCAGAGTCAAGATGAAGCTCTAGAATTCTTTTTAGTTCAACACTTCAAGCAGCAACTACCAGATGCTTAGAGGTGGTCTTTAATAAGAAACATTTTTCTCCCCAAGAGTAAGGTAACTTCAAGAGAAAATAAGTGCATTGTCAATGCAAAATTTAGTTACACCATGTAAAGATATGGAAAGCCAATGTAACTTCCTTATTTCCCCAGAAATTTGCAATCTGATTTTTCTCAAGCATCTCATCCATTGGATCAGGGTCAGAGAGGGATGTAGTGACAAGAACTACTACATCATTTTCCAGCCTGATAAGGCTGAGATTGATTCAGTAATTCAAGAATTTCCTTTATATGACTCAGTTTGTGCTGGGTGGACTCAGACACATTGCTAGTCTTTCAGAGTTCCTCCACCCTTCTCCTACAAGATGGAATCTGAATATTTCAGCATCAGTGATGCTGAACTGTTTATCTTTCACCATGTGAAAATGGCTTTGTGTTGCATTTAAAGACTTGCAGCCTTTCCCTTATCTTAGCTTGGGCTGTTACAATGGAATATCACAAACTGGGTCACTTAAACAATGGAAATTTATTTTCTCATACTCTTGGAGGTTGGCGAGTCTGAGATCAAGGTGCTAGCAGATTTGGTTTCTATGAAAGCTCTCTTCCTTCCCTGTACATGGCCACATTACTGCTGTGTCCTCAAGTGAACTTTCTTCTTTGTGCATACACACAGAGAAGGAGAGAAAGAGAGAATGAGAGAGTAAGAAAGTGAGAGTAATAAGAGATGGGGAGAGAGAGAGAGAGAAGACAGAGACAGAAAGAGAGAGAGGAAAATGTTCTTCTTAAAAGGTCACAAGTCCTAGCTCATTAGGGTCTGACACTTAGGACCTCATTCAACCTTAACTGCCTCCTTAAGACCTTATCTCCAAATACTGTACAGTCACACTGAAGGTTAAGCTTCATCGTATGAATTTGGGGGTGGAGACCCAATTCAGTCCATAGCACCCACTGTATTTGAGAAAATGGGGACTAGATCTGATACCTTCAATTTCCTGGGTACATACTTAGATATCTCTAAAGACCCTCCCGAAACACACACACAGATACATAGTGAGAAGTTCAGAATCAAATACAGGAGGGAGTCAGGGGTGTGGAAAAGTAAACTGACATCTGACTTTATCTAGATGACTCTATCTTATTCTCTCTAGAATCTCCTATGATGTGAGAGCAAGAATTTCACTTTTTTATCAAGTACTTCTCTCTATTATGCCTGGGTCAAAGGAAACAAGCTTCAGATTTTCTCCCTACTTAATATAATATATTGCCTCTTTTAACCCAATCCCATGACTATAGCCTTAAAGCAAGGTGTGAAGGAGATTTGCTTTCCAATAAATAAACCTAACTTAGGAGGTATTCCAAAAATATATTACCCACTAGCAAAGTGTATCATTTCCTTATTGTATTTCTCCAGGGAAAGAAAAAACAGAAATTATTATTATTGTTTTTCTGTACAAAAGCAACACAGTGAAGAGGATTATAATTGCCTTTTAGATAATCTAGTAGACTGAAACCAAATAAAATTTGTGGAGAGGCATGAGTGACTATGACAAAATTTTGTTTTATGTTATGCCAATTTTCACAAGAAACATTAGCTGCCAAAATGCAACAAAAATAAATAATATTAGGTCTCATATAGAAAGCATGAATATATTAATATTATTTTCCAGATACGCACGTACATTAAAACAAATCTATGTGCTGTACAGGTATACTCTGCTTTTTGAAAGTCTGCTTTATGCCACTTTGCTTTTACAAAACCTACATTAGTATCTGTTTTCTCTAACTGAAGGAAGCCCAAAAGGGATTGTCTCTTTTATGATAAAATGCAAAAAATAGCATCCAGCATTTGTTTTGCAGTGAGCTGTTACAGAAGCAGTGGGCACTCCAAGCAGAGACTGGCACCTCTAAGCTCCTTCCCCATTCAGCATCTCAGCATCAAGCTGCCATAGCTTTGAATTGTGATTGTATCTGCTGTTGTTGTTATGTAGTTGATAAGTCATGCTCAACCCTTTTTGACTGTTTGTGATTTCATGGACTGTAGCCTGCCAGGCTCCTCTGTCCATGAAATTTCCCAAGCAAGAATACTTTACTAGGTTGCCATTTCCTTCTCTAGGGGACCTTTCCAACTCAGGGATAGAGATCAAACCTGTGTCTCCTGCTTGGCACCGGATTCTCTACCACTGAGCCACCAGGAAAGTGTCTATATCTGCACCTTATCTCAATTTGCTTTGTGTGGTTGTTAGCAAGATGTGCCCTAAGGTCACTGCTTCTTTGCTTTACATCATTTTGGCCTATGAAATGTTCTATAGGAACACTACTTTCAGACAGCACAATAAAGCTGTATATTTTACTAACAATTGTGCCTAGGAAATACTTCCAACCTGCAAATGAGCCTTAATTATAAATGTTTTTTTAAGTGTTTACTATGGTCCAGGCTCAAAGCTAAGGGAGTTCTATGCATTATATCATTAATACTCAAAATAAGGAAGGAGTTATTATGCTCATTTAATCAGTAAGGAAAGATGTTTAGAAAGTTTCCAAGACAACTCAATTATTCAGTGGATGACCCAAGATTTTCCTTGGTGGCTCAGATGGTAAAGAGTCTGCCTACAATGCAGTAGACCCAGGTTCAATCCTTGGGTCAGAAAGATACCCTGGAGAAGGAAATGGCAACTCACTCCAGTATTCTTGCCTGGAAAATCCCATGGACGGAGGAGCCTGGCGGGCTGCACCCCATGGGGTTGCTAGAATTAGACGTGACTGAGTGACTAACACATACACAATTCATATATCATACTCAAAACTAGCCTTTTCCCCCAGTTTTACTGACATGTGATGGACCTAGTACATTTCATGGTATTGGTTTAAGGTGTATAACAAAGAAATATATATATATATATATATGTGTGTGTGTGTGTGTGCGTGCGCGCATGTGTGTATATATATATGTGTATATATATATATATATATATATATATATATATATTTGTCCATGAGGATTCCTCCTTTGTCCATGGGGATTCTCCAGGCAAGAAAATTGGAGTGGGTTACCATGCTCTCCTCCAGAGGATCTTCCCACCCCAGGGATTGAACCCAGGTCTCCTGCATTGCAGGTGGATTCTTTACCAACTGAGTCACCAGGGGAGCCCATCATTCATTTATGTTAGTGTAATTGGATTAATTAGTTTCTTTCCTGAGAATAGTTTTCCTGAGTCAAGTAAAGAAGGAAGACCACACGAAGTCACTGAGTTACAAGAAGAGTTTGATTATGAGCTGGTATCATGAAGTGGTAAGAAGTCATGAGGTAATTTTTATTCCTTTTTTTTTCTTTAATGTGGATGAGGCTTGGAAGACAAGGACCAGCCCCAACCTCAGTAAACCAAAAGATCTGATGTTTAACAGTTGTTTCATTTTCTTGGGTTAGGCTTAGTCACTCAGTCGTGTCTGACTCTTTGTGACCCCAGGGACTGTAGCCCGCCAGGCTCCTCTGTCCATGGGGACTCTCCAGGCAAGAATACTGGAGTGGGTAGCCATGTCCTCCTCCAGGGGATCTTCCCAACCCAGGGATCAAACCCAGGTCTCTTGCATTGCAGGCAGATTCTTTACTGTCTGAGCCACCAGATCCATCTTCTTAGCACTATAAAATAAAGCTGTGGAATCTGTTTTATTTTGGTGGTTTATTTTTCAGAGGTGGGGGAGACATACAGTAGTGCTATGAAATTACATCCCTTTTTTTCTTTGCCTCAATATTTAACTTTCTTTCATTATCCCTCTGCATCCCTACTTCTCTTCCATCATATTAGTGGGTCTAGTTGGTATAATAAATTACCTCCCTGTGAATCATCAAGTTTACTGCTTAGGTCCTGATCCCTGTCCTGCTTCCACTGATCATGGCATTGCCTCCTGTGTCCCAGGCAAGCCTGTAAAGCTGGTCTGACAAGTGTTTCAGCAAAGGTTGTTTTAATTTAGAACAAGTTTAATTAAGACTCTCAGTAGAGGAGCCCCACAGGCCTGCCTAGAAACTTACTAATGTACAATGCAATTATTGGGATATCATGGGAATCAGAAGCAAGCAAATGGACAAATTTGTCTGTCAGAATTATAACATGCCATGTAACTAGTGACTACCTGATAAGACTGAGTGAGAATGTTATTAAGGAAGAGTTATGACTTAACCTAAAGACCTGAAAATTGGAGAGAGGAAGTAGGGAATGATTTATAAAAAGACATACTTAGGGAAATGAACTCCAGCATTTTGGGGAATAAGTAGTAAAATTATATGAAATAATTGTTCAACATGTTAATACTGTACCTTGATATTATAGGGAATATATTTATATGGGGAGAAGAAGCCCATAACAAAATATAGCTCTTTGATTTTCATAAGGAAGAATTATGTACTCCAGCAAAGACATGCAGAGGAGAAAACTTTACTCTGATCATTAATACACATGGTGGGAGGAGAAAGAACCTTCTTTCCAATCCTCATATGAAGTATTTCCTTATGCAAATTTGACAATTTAGTCTCAGTTCCAGAGAATGAAGAAACCAACTAACTAGATTCAAAGAATATTATTTTCTCCCCACTTGACAAGGGAAGGCTTAAGTTTTTGCTTCCTAATGTATGGTAGTTTATTTTTTCACTTGCCAAACTGGGACATATGAAACAACACATTCATTCCCCAAATAAAATATTGAAAGCCATTAACTAGATTATCTAAACTAATTTGCATCTACTATTTTCCAAGCCAGTGCCCAATGAATCTGTTTTTCCTTGTCTTCCTCCCTTTCTGTCAGCATTCTCCTTCTCCCTACACATTTGCTTCCTTGAAGCAAAGCATTTGTACGCTGCTTTCGGTATTTTTACAAAATCAGAAGTGGCATTTCCAGTCCACCTTTTGTAGTTGTTTGACCTTGCTGGTTTTCTGAACATAAAAGCCTTATTCTCTGTAGAACTGCTGGTAGTATGAAAAACTATCAGTCAATTTTACAGACACTACAAACACTTCAATTCACTACAAAGTTAAGAGTATCATAGTAAATCTCACATTATGGTTCTATTTCCAAATAATTGACTTAGGAGCAAGCATTATTTAGGCTCATTTCTTGCAAGCAGTTGGAATCATGTGTGAAAAGAAGACAGAATATCAATGTGGGACATTGGTGACATCATAACAAGTGTCATAGCCTGAATTTTTAGGATATAGTTTAGAAAGTACAAAATATTGCCCTTCAGTACAGGGCATGTGTTTTAGGGGATACATGGGCATAACGCAGCAAGGATTATTCTTCCTATCAATGACGCTCACACCCATTGTCCATATAAGAAAAGATACTTTAAATTTTAAATATCAACCGAAATCTCAGTACTTGGATGCAGTCTCAAAAATGACAGAATGATCTCTGTTCGTTTCCAAGGCAAACCATTCAATATCATGGTAATCAAAGCCTATGCCCCAACCAGTAATACTGAAGAAGCTGAAGTTGAATGGTTCTATAAAGACCCACAAGACCTTTTAGAACTAACACCCAAAAGAGATGTCCTTTTCATTATAGGGGACTGGAATGCAAAAGTAGGAAGTCAAGAAACACCTGGAGTAACAAGCACATTTGGCCATGGTGTATGGAATGAAGCAGGGCAAAGGTTTATAGAGTTTTGGTAGAGAACACACTGGTCATAACAGACACTCTCTTCCAACAACACAAGAGAAGACTACACATGGACATCACCAGTTGGTCAACACTGAAATCAGATTGATTATATTCTTTGCAGACAAAGATGGAGAAGCTCTATACAGTCAGCAAAAGTAAGACTGGGAGCTGACTGTGGCTCACATCATGAACTCCTTATTGACAAATTCAGACTGAAATTGAAGAAAGTGGGGAATACCACTAGACCATTCAGGTATGACCTAAATCAAATCCCTTATGATTATACAGTGGAAGTGAGAAATAGATTTAAAGGACAAGATCTAACAGAGTGCCTAATGAATTATGGACAGAGGTTCATGACATTGTACAGGAGACAGGGATTAAGACCATCCCCATGGAAAAGAAATACAAAAAAGCAAAATGGCTGTCTGAGGAGGCCTTACAAATAGCTGTGAAAGGAAGAGAAGCGAAAGGCAAAGGAGAAAAGGAAAGATATAAGCAACTGAATGCAGAGTTACAAATAATAGCAAAGAGAGATAAGAAAGCCTTCCTTATCCTTATGGGAAAGACTAGAGATCTCTTCAAGAAAATTAGAGATACCAAGGGAACATTTCATGCAAAGATGGGCTCCATAAAGGACAGAAATGGTATGGACCTAACAGAAGCAGAAGATATTAAGAAGAGGTAGCAAGAATACATAGAAGAACTGTACAAAACAGAGCTTCATGACCCAGATAATCACGATGGTGTGATCACTCACCTAGAGCCAGACATCCTGGAATGTGAAGTCAAGTGGGCCTTAGAAAGCATCAGTACGAACAAAGCTAGTAGAGGTGGTGGAATTCCAGTTGTGCTATTTCAAATCCTGAAAGATGGTGCTGTGAAAGTGCTGCACTCAATATGCCAGCAAATTTGGAAAACTCAGCAGTGGCCACAGGACTGGAAAAGGTCAGTTTTCATTCTAATCCCAAAGAAAGGCAATGCCAAAGAATGCTCAAACTACCACACAATTGCACTCATCTCACACACTAGTAAAGTAATGCTCAAAATTCTCCAAGCCAGGCTTCAGCAGTACGTGAACCGTGAACTTCCTGATGTTCAAGCTGGTTTTAGAAAAGGCAGAGGAACCAGAAGTCAATTGCCAACATCTGCTGGATCTTCAAAAAAGCAAGAAAATTCCAGAAAAAAAAAACATATATTTCTGCTTTATTGATTATACCAAAGCCTTTGACTGTGTGGATCACAATAAACTGTGGAAAATTCTGAAAGAGATGGGAATACCAGACTGCCTGACCTGCCTCTTGAGAAACCTATATGCAGGTCAGGAAGCAACAGTTAGAACTGGACATGGAACAACAGACTGGTTCCAAATAGGAAAAGGAGTCTGACAAGGCTGTATATTGTCACCCTGCTTACTTAACTTATATGCAGAGTACATCATGAGAAACACTGAGCTCGAAGAAACAGAAGCTGGAATCAAGATTGCTGGGAGAAATATCATAATCTCAGATTTCCAAATGACACCGCCCTTATGGCAGAAAGTGAAGAAGAACTAAAAAGCCTCTTGATGAAGTGAAAGAGGAGAGTGAAAAAGTTGGCTTAAAGCTCAACATTCAGAAAACTAAGATCATGGCATCTTGTCCAATCACTTCATGGGAAATAGATGGGGAAACAGTGGAAACAGTGTCAACTTTATTTTTTTGGGCTCCAAAGTCACTGTAGATGGTGATTGCAGCCACAAAATTAAAAGACACTTACTCCTTGGAAGGAAAGTTATGACCAACCTAGATAGCATATTGAAAAGCAGAGGTATTACTTTGCCAACAAAGGTCCATCTAGTCAAGGCTATGGTTTTTCCAGCCGTCATGTATGGATGTGAGAGTTGAACTGTGAAGAAGCTGAGTACCGAAGATTTGATGCTTTTGAACTATGGTGTTGGAGAAGACTCTTGAGAGTCCCTTGGACTGAAAGGAGATCCAAACATTTCATCCAAAAGGAAATCAGCCCTAGGTGTTTATTGGAAGGACTGATGCTGAAACTGAAACTCCAATACTTTGGCCACCTCATGCAAAGATTTGACTCATTGGAAAAGGCCCTGATGCTCAGAGGGATTGGGGGCAGGACGAGAAGGGGACGACAGAGGATGAGATGGCTGGATGGCATCACCGACTCGATGGACATGAGTTTGTGTGAACTCCGGGAGTTGGTAATGGACAAGGAAGCCTGGCGTGCTGTGATTCACAGGGTTGCAAAGATTCGAACACAACTGAGCGACTGAACTGGACTCAACTGAACCCAAATCTCAGAGTTTTGTTAAAGATATGAATTGTTAAATGCTGGAGTGCGTGCAGAGGAAAGGGAATCCTCTTACACTGTTGGTGGGAATGCAAACTAGTACAGCCACTATGGAGAACAGTGTGGAGATTCCTTAAAAAACTGGAAATAGAACTGCCATATGACCCAGCAATGCCACTGCTTGGCATACACACTGGGGAAACCAGAATTGAAAGAGACACGTGTACCCCAATGTTCATTGCAGCACTATTTACAATAGCTAGCACATGGAATCAACCTAGATGTCCATCCACAGACAAATGGACAAGAAAGCTGTGGTACATACACACAATGGAATATTACTCAGCTATTAAAAAGGATTTATTTGAATCCATTCTAATGAAGTGGATAAAACTGGAGCTTTGTTATACAGAGTGAAGTAAGTCAGAAAGAAAAACACCAATACAGTATATTAATGCATATATATGGAATTTAGAAAGATGGAAACGATGACTCTGTCTGTGAGACAGCGAAAGAGACACAGATGTAAAGAACAGACTTTTGGACTCTGTGGGAGAAGGCAAGGGTGGGATGATTTGAGAGAATAGCACTGAAACATGTATATTCAGTTCAGTTCAGTCCAGTTCAGTTCAGTCGCTCAGTCGTGTCCGACTCTTTGCGACCCCATGTATTGCAGCACGCCAGGCCTCCCTATCCATCATCAACTCCCGGAGTTCACTCAGATGCCATCCAGCCATCTCATCCTCTGTCGTCCCCTTCTCCTCCTGCCCCCAATCCCTCCCAGCATCAGAGTCTTTTCCAATGAGTCAACTCTTCGCATGAGGTGGCCAAAGTACTGGAGTTTCAGCTTTAACATCATTCCTTCCAAAGAAATCCCAGGGCTGATCTCCTTCAGAATGGACTGGTTGGATCTCCTTGCAGTCCAAGGGACTCTCAAGAGTCCTCTCCAACACCACAGTTCATATGTGAAATAGATCACCTGTCCAGGTTCAATGTATGAGACAGGGAGCTTAGGGCCAGTGTACTGGGATGACCCTAAGGGATGGGATGAGGAAGGAAGTGGGAGGAGGTTCAGGATGGGGAACACATGTACACGCATGGCTAATTCACGTCAATGTATGGCAAAAATCATTCAGTTTAGTCGCTCAGTCGTGTCCGACTCTTTGTGACCCCATGAATTGCAGCACACCAGGCCTCCCTGTCCATCATCACTTCCCGGGGTTCACTCAGACTCACGTTCATCGAGTCAGTGATGCCATCCAGATATCTCATCCTCTGTCGTCCCCTTCTCCTCTTGCCCCCAATCCCTCCCACCATCAGAGTCTTTTCCAATGAGTCAACTCTTCACATGAGGTGGCCAAAGTACTGGAGGTTCAGCCTCAGCATCATTCCTTCCAAAGAAATCCCAGGGCTGATCTCCTTCAGAATGGACTATTTGGATCTCCTTGCAGTCCAAGGTACTCTCAAGAGTCTTCTCCAATATCACAGTTCAAAAGCATCAATTCTTCAGCATTCAGCCTTCTTCACAGTCCAACTCTCACATCCATACATGACTACTGGAAAAACCATAGCCTTGACTAGATGGAAATCATTACAATATTTTAAAGTAATTAGCCTCCAATTGAAATAAATAAATTAATAAAATATGAATTGTTTTTCACTTTTTCACAACACTTTAGAAAATAATGTCATTAGGTTATTTTTAAAAGTAAATGACAACCAATGTGAATGATTTTCTATTATATCCATTCATAAATAATCATCATTAGTCTATCTCACAAATATCTAAGAGGACCTTTGTTCACTGCTTATCTTAACCTAAAAAGCAAGTGTGTGTGATAGCATTTCTTTCCCTTTATGTGGATATAAATTCAGTATAAAAGAAAGACTTGGATACTTCTATGACATAGAACATATCAAATAGGCTTATTACTACTTATCCACAAAGAGTCACAAATGCAGCATGCACGTGGATACACAAATACACACACACAAACTTCAAGATTCAAACTGCTTGTGCATTCCCTAAGAGAAATATTTCATGGTAGGTTCTCCCAGCAGCTTCCATTGTTTGAGAGTTTTATTCCCTCTACTTGAAATAACTTTCATATCATTTTAAACTTATTTTTCAACCTAGCAATTGTATTTATTTTTTAATGCAGAGTTCATATAATTTGTCCTCTGAAGAATCTTCTCAACTCTCACCCATGGTAGCAGAAATAATCCTCTCTTTTATCACTTATCACATTGTTTTGTTATTGATTTTTGTTTCTGTCACTTCAACTAGAATGTTATCATTATGAGTGTCAGTTCAGTTCAGTTGCTCAGTCGTGTCCGACTCTTTGCGACCCGATGAATTGCAGTATGCCAGGCCTCCCTGTCTATCACCAACTCCCAGAGTTCACTCAGACTCACGTCCATCGAGTCAGTGATGCCATCCACCCATCTCATCCTCTGTCGTCCCCTTCTCCTCCTGCCCCTAATCCCTCCCAGCATCAGTCTTTTCCAATGAGTCAATGCTTCGAATGAGGTGGCCAAATTACTGGAATTTCAGCTTTAGCATCATTCCTTCCAAAGAAATCCCAGGGTGGATCTCCTTCAGAATGGACTGGTAGGATCTCCTTGCAGTCCAAGGAACTCTCAAGAGTCTTCTCCAACACCAAAATTCAAAAGCATCAATTCTTCAGTGCTCAGCCTTCTTCACAGTCCAACTCTCACATCCATACATGATGACAGGAAAAACCATAGCCTTGACTAGACAGACTTTAGTCAGCAAAGTAATGTCTCTGCTTTTGAATATGCTATCTAGGTTGGTCATAACTTTTCTTCCAAGGAGTAAGCATCTTTTAATTTCATGGCTGCAGTCACCATCTGCAGTGATTTTGGAGCCCCCAAAAATAAAGTTTGACACTGTTTCCACTGTTTCCCCATCTATTTCCCATGAAGTGATGGGACCAGATGCCATGATCTTCATTTTCTGAATGTTGAGCTTGAAGCCAACTTTTTCACTCTCCCCTTTCACTTTTATCAAGAGGCTTTTTAGTTCCTCTTCACTTTCTGCCATAAGGGTGGTGTCATCTGCGTATCTGTGGTTACTGATGTTTCTCCTGGCAACCTTGATTCCAGCTCGTGCTTCTTCCAGCCCAGCATTTCTCATAATGTACTCTGCATATAAGTTAAATTAGCAGGGTGACAACATACAGCCTTGAAATACTCCTTTTCCTATTTGGAACCAGTCTGTTGTTCCATTTCCAGTTCTAAGAGGCAGTTTTATTCATATTACTATTGGTGCAAAAGTAATTGCGGTTTTGCATTGTTGAACTGCCATTTGATATTGGAATACATTCTTAAATAAGTGTTATACATGATTATAATGTTCATGTCTCCGTTTATTTATTTATTTTTTTTTTTTGCTAATGACATTACTTGGTGTTTATTTTATATTTATTTTAGACTAGGGAAATGATGTTAGACAAAAAGTAAATTTGAGTTCAAATGGGTCATAAAGCAGCAGAGACAACTTGCAGTGTTAACAACACATTTAGCCCAGGAACTTCTAATGAAAAAACGAACAGTGCAGTGGTGGTTCAAGAAGTTTTGCAAAGAGATGAGAACCTTGAAGATGAGGAGCACACAGAGGCCAGCCATCAGAAGTTGACAACGAACAATCGAGAGCAATCATCCAAGCTAATTCTCTTAAAACTAAACAAGAAGTTGCCAAAGAACTCAATATCGACCATTCTATGGTCTATCAGCAATTGAAGAGATTGAAAAGGTGAAAAAACTTCATAACTGGGTGCCTCATGAGCTGACTGCAAATCAAAAAAAAAAAATCATCATTTTGAAGTGTCGTCTTATTCTATGCAACAACAACAAACTGTTTCTCAATCAGATTGTGACATGCAACAAACAGTGGATTTTATACAATTGGTGATGACCAGCTCAGTGGTTGGACTGAGCAGATGCTCCAAAGTCAAAGTCATTTCCCAAAGTCAAACTTGCACCAAAAATTGGTCATGGTCACTATTTGGTTGTCTGCTGCCGGTCCAATTGACTACAGCTTCCTGAATCGCAGTGAAACCATTACATCTGAGAAGTATGCTCAGCAATTTGATGAGATGCACTGAAAACTGCAACTCCTGTAGCCGGCATTGGTCAGCAGAAAAGGTCCAATTCTTCTCCATGACAATGCCCAACTGCACATTACACAACCAACCCAATGCTTCAACAGCTGAAAGAATTGGTCTACGAAGTTTTGCCTCATCCACCATACTCACCTGATCTCCTGCCAACCTATTACCACTTCATCAAGCATCTTGACAACTTATTGCAGGGAAAATGCTTCCACAATGAGCAAGAGGCAGAAAATGCTTTCTAAGAGTTCCTCAAACCCTGAAGCAAGGATTTTTACACTACAGGAATACACTTATTTCTCATTGGCAAAAATGTGTTGATTGCAATAGTTCCTATTTTGATTAATAAAGATGTGCTTGAGCCTAATTATAATGATTTTAACATTCACAGTCTGAAACCACAATTACTTTTGCACCAATCTGTATTCTCACTCCCTGTTAAAGATCTTCACACAGAGTAGGCGCCTAATAAAAGGTCAGTGAATTAATGAATGGGAAACCAAATGCTACTTTGTTCCAGTGAGTAAAATTAATAATCCCTTAAGCAAATCATAGCTTAGAAGGTAAAATCTATTGAAGAAGAAAGCCCATGTCCATTTCAGTCAGTCAGTCAATCAGTTCAGTCTTTCAGTTGTATCTGACTTTTTGTGACCTCATGGATTGCAGCACACAGCAAATAGACTGTAGCAGTCTATTTCAGAGGCATATATAAGTAACATTGTTTTCTCCTCTACTTTAAATGTTATCTGTGGCCTTGTAATTACTAATGTAGCATATAGTATAACAAGCAGGGAAACTTCTCTTGGTATCAGTGCTCAGAAATATCTGGCACATTACTAGTGATTTTGAATAATTCAGACTTAGCAATAATATTATGAATTTATTTTTGTCAAGTGCAGCTTTTTATCAACAGGTATTATTTACATGCATACTGTGTCAGTCAGCACTATTTAGACATCTTTATCATATGTTGAAATAAACTGGCTAATTTTATGATTAAGTCAAATTTGAAATTAGGTTATAATCTATACAGCATACACTGAAGACATGTAGAATACACCCTGAACTGGGACACTGAAAGAGATTGAAAAATAGGAGTTTTTAAAAAGTAGCAATGATAAACAGTAAGCAGGATCCTAAAACAGAAGGGTCTTCTTCAAATTTTTCAGGAGGGAGTTGATATAGGAGAAGATTTCTAATGGAAAATGTGTTGTTTGGTGAGTTGATGAAATAGACAAAAAGCATATCAGTGTTGTTCAACAAGTTTTCCTTCAGCAGCCTAGTAGGGGCAGCCAAATGATTCCAAAATACAGAAAAGTCTCTGTTTGGGGATCTGTGAATATTTCTCTATTTCCAAAAACAAGTAGAGAAAAAAAATGACAAGTATGGTTGATGTTTAAAAAAAAAAAAGAATGTCTGACCTTAATACAGAACATTGGAGAAATTGTTCAAAACCAATTTATTCTTTGTAAAGATTAACCCCCAAGTGCTTGCCACTGTCAGGATCTGCTTGAATAATCTGCCTAAGGGCTGCTTCGGTGTTTTCATCCATCTTTTTTGAAAAAAGAAAAATAAATAGTAAGACATTTTTGTCTGGCTGCTTCTCCATTTAGTCATGCTGGTGATGTTTCTTCCTTCTTGTTCTCTCTTAAAAATAAATAAATAAGAGAAAAATCTTTCCATATAGCAAGTTCTCACTCCCTATTGCACACCAAGGCTCTTGTTAATGAAAATTGATTTTTGTGTAGGTTACATAGGAGAATTGTGTACTTCCTGGCATATAGTAAGTCATTTCTGAATATAGCCTGAGAGAGAGATTCATATCTAGATGTGTGCATAGAATTACATGGAAATGCTAATGGAGACCGATGCCTGAAATGCTAGCAGCCAACTTTGCCAATACTTTCCTGTATTATCATCTGCCCCTCCCTTCCAAGCACACCTTGACTATGTTTGTGGAGAAAGGGAGTCTAAAAAAATATACAAGCAACACCTGCAGCTCAATTCCAGAAAAATAAACAGCCCAATCAAAAAATGGGCCAAAGAACTAAACAGACATTTCTCCAAAGAAGACATACAGATGGCTAATAAACACATGAAAAGATGCTCAACATCACTCATTATCAGAGAAAGGCAAATCAAAAGCACAATGAGGTACCATCTTGTGCTGATCAGGATGGCTGCTGTCAAAAAATTTATAAGCAATCAATGCTAGAGGCGGTGTGGAGTAAAAGGAACCCTCTTACACTGTTAGTGAGAATGAAAACTAGTGTAGCCACTATGGAGAACAGTGTGGAGATTCCTTAAAAAACTGGAAATAGAACTGCCATATGATCCAGCAATCCCACTGCTGGGCATACACACCAAGGAAACCAGAAATGAAAGAGACACGTGTACCCCAATGTTCATCGCAGCACTATTTATAATAGCCAGGATATGGAAGCAACTAGATGTCCATCAGGATGCGAATGGATAAGAAAGCTGTGGTACATATACACAATGGTGTATTACTCAGCCATTAAAAAGAATTCATTTGAATCAGTTCTAATGAGATGGATGAGACTGGAGCCTGTTATACAGAGTGAAGTAAGCCAGAAAGAAAAACACCAATACAGGATACTAATGATGGCAAGAATACACAGAAGAACTGTACAAAAAGGATCTTCACGACTCGGATAATCACGATGGTGTGATCACTCATCTAGAGCCAGACATCTTGGAATGTGAAGTCAAGTGGGCCTTAGAAAGCATCACTATGAACAAAGCTAGTGGAGGTGATGGAATTCCAGTTGAGCTATTTCAAATCCTGAAACATGATGCTGTTCAAGTGCTGCACTCAATATGCCAGCAAATTTGGAAAATTCAGCAGTGACCACAGGACTGGAAAAGGTCAGTTTTCATTCCAGTCCCAAAGGAAGGCAATGCCAAAGAATGCTCAAACTACCACACAATTGCACTCATCTCACACCCTAGTAAAGTAATGCTCAAAATTCTCCAAGCCAGGCTTCAGCAATACGTGAACCGTGAACTCCCTGATGTTCAAGCTGGTTTTAGAAAAGGCAGAGGAATCAGAGATCAAATTGCCAACATCCACTGGATCATGGAAAAAGCAAGAGAGTTCCAGAAGAACATCTATTTCTGCTTTATTGACTATGCCAAAGCCTTTGACTGTGTGGATCATAATAAACTGTGGAAAATTCTGAAAGAGATGGGAATACCAGACCACCTGACCTGCCTCTTGAGAAATCTGTATGCAGGTCAGGAAGCAACAGTTAGAACGGGACATGGAACAACAGACTGGTTTCAAATAGGAAAAGGAGTACATCAAGGCTGTATATTGTCACCCTACTTGTTTAACTTATATGTAGACTACATCATGAGAAACGCTGGACTGGAAGAAACACAAGGTGGAATCAAGATTGCCGGGAGAAATATCAATAACCTCAGAGATGCAGATGACACCACCCTCATGGTAGAAAGTGAAGAGGAGATAAAAAGCCTCTTGATGAAAGAACAGAGGAGAGTGAAAAAGTTGGCTTAAAGCTCAACATTCAGAAAACGAAGATCATGGCATCTGGTCCCATCACTCCATGGGAAATAGATGGGGAAACAGTGGAAACAGTGTCAGACTTTATTTTTCTGGGCTCCAAAATCACTGCAGATGGTGACTGCAGCCATGAAATTAAAAGACGCTTACTCCTTGGAAGAAAAGTTATGACCAACCTAGACAGCATATTCAAAAGCAGAGACATTACTTTGCTGACTAAGGTCCATCTAGTCAAGGCTATGGTTTTTCCAGTGGTCATGTATGGATGTGAGAGTTGGACTGTGAATAAGGCTGAGTGCTGAAGAATGGATGCTTTTGAACTGTGGTGTTGGAGAAGACTCTCGAGAGTCCCTTGGACTGCAAGGAGATCCAACCAGTCCATTTTGAAGGAGATCAGCCCTGGGATTTCTTTGGAAGGAATGATGCTAAAGCTGAAACTCCAGTGCTTTGGCCACCTCATGCGAAGAGTTGACTCATTGGTAAAACTTTGATGCTAGGAGGGATTGGGGGCAGGAGGAGAAGGGGACGACCCAGGATGAGATGGCTGGATGGCATCACTGACTCAATGGACGCGAGTCTGAGTGAACTCTGGGAGTTGGTGATGGACAGGGAGGCCTGGGGTGCTGCGATTCATGGGGCCGCAAAGAGTCGGACACGACTGAGTGAATGAACTGAACTGAACTGAACTGAAGGCATATATATGGAATTTAGAAAGATGGTAATGATAACCCTGTATAAGAGACAGCAAAAGAGACACAGATGTATAAAACAGTCTTTTGGACTCTGTGGGAGAGGGAGAGGGTGGGATGATTTGGGAGAATGGCATTGAAACATGTATAATATATGTGAAATGAATCGCCAGTCCAGGTTTGATGCATGATACAGGATGCTCGAGGTTGATGCACTGGGATGACCCAGAGCGATGGTATAGGGAGGAAGGTGGGAGGGGTGTTCAGGATGGGGAACATGTGTACACCCGTGGTGGATTCATGTTGATGTATGGCAAAACCAATACAATATTGTAAAGTAATTAGCCTCCAATTAAAATGAATAAATTTATATTAAAAAATAAATTAACTGTATTCAGTTCCACTATTTATGAAAGTCAATTTCACCAAGCCAAAGATGTGAGGAGAATTAGAATAAATAATGTCTGGGTGTTTTGACATCTCTGACATCATGTTGTTTTCTTTGTTTTGACATGAAAAAGTGGATCATATTTGTAGTGTTCATTATCCCAATTAGCAGCAGATAATCTTGGTGAAAGAGTGTTCCTTGTTTTGCACACAATGCAAAGCATTAAGACCCAGTGTTCTAAGGCAAGGCCCATATGTGGCATCTTGTATTAAAATCTCTTTTCATTGATGCTATCCACCAACAAGGGCCAATGTATTATATGAAATGCCATGGGACAATTATATGCTTGTTACCTACAATGGGGACTTCCCTGGTGGCTCAGATGGTAAAGCGTCTGCCTACAATGCAGGAGACCCGGGTTCAATCTCTGGCTCAGGAAGATTTAATGGAGAAGGAAATGGCAACCCACTCCAGTATTCTTGCCTGGAAAATCCCATGGACGGAGGAGCCTGGTGGGCTACAGTCCACGGGGTGGCAAAGAGTTGGACACGACTGAGCGACTTCACTTTCACTTTCCTACAGTGATGAAAAATCCAATGTACTATATATTTTATATACACAAAACTAAAATTTTAATGTTTTAATGTATTTAATTGCATATTAAATGTATCTTAATTATAAATTTGCTAGACCATAAATGCACTGGGCAGGAATTTCTCTGTCTTGTTGATTTCTACAAACCTAGTGTCTACAAGAATACTTTGCAGACAGTGGTTTGTCATAATAAACATTTTTGAATGAATGACTTCATAAAAAATATAAATTCATTTGCTTGAAATCAGTACCATTAAAATCATAAGACCCAGGTTTTTTTCACCCTTAGCACTCACAGCAACTTCAAATATCAGATATGAAAGTAGAAGCATTCTTCTATCCTATACTGGTATTTTATTATTCTTCCAGTACCTTTTATTTAGTCTTAACTTTGTACATTCCATTCACACTTGGATTTCCTTCACTCTTCATCTCTACCAACCTATGGGCCTTTTTTACTTAAAGATCTGGTCCAGTATTCTAGTCCTTTGGTCATTCTTCCTTATGTCTCCTTGTGTATGTTCTCAGTCTTTCCACACTGTAAATAAAAAGTGAAAGGTGGTTTGGTAAATATTCAGTAATTATCAATCAATCTAAATTAAATATTACCAACTAAATAAAAATGCCCTTAAGAGGAAGGATCAGTTTTCTTTGCATAACATCACTATAGTTCTAAACCTGGTAGCATTTGCTCCTCTGAATTCACATCCTTTTATATTAATTTTTTTTTTTTACCTCTCTCTCCTTTGCTAAGATCCACCCTTTCCTACTTTTCTGACTTTTTTTGTATCTTTTTCCTTTTCTTTTTTGTATCTCTTTTGTATATTTTGTATCTTTTTGTATCTTTCTTTTGTTTCTTTTTTGTATCTTTTTTTTCCTCACCCTCACACTTCCTTCTCAAAACATGAGCTATGCTGAAGCATGTCAAAATGTTTTTAAAATGTACTTAAAAAACAAAATATATTTAACTTTTCCCACTAAAGATATAATGAACATTTGTTTTATAAATTTAAGCATGTAAAAGATAAATATTACTATCAGCTTTACCATTGTCAATAACAAGGATTATTTCTTCCATATTTTTACCATGATGTTAAAAACAAAACAGTTGAAGTCATATTCTGTCTATATGAATTTTGCCTGGAATTGTGAAATTTTTTCAAATTAAAAATTGTCATTATCACTTTCTAACCATTTAAGTGTATATGTCCAAAGCCTTTCTATATCTTAAAACATTAACTTGAGGGCAGTATTTTTTCATCTTAAATAAATTATATGTATTAATTAGTAAAAATGCATGTACTGTGTTGGTATGGTTTTGGGGGAAGAAAAGAAAGAGTAGCCTGTGTGCTACTTAATGATGATTACTGATAATAAATTGTTCCATATATTTCCTAAATGAGTTTACATTTTATACTAACATGCTGCATCATTGCTTTAGAATTAATAGATCTATCTTAATAAAAAGTAAAACAGTCATTATTCTTCACATATAGAAAAACTTTTTCTGTGTGAGAAAATCTTTTGATATTAGGTAATTTATTGTCAAGCTATGTATAGAAAGAATTTAATAATAGCTATAGGGTGTTTAGAGCATGGTTATTCACTGAGGTATGACAAATAAGGTCACTGTAAGGTAATTTTGAGACATCATTATATTTCATTTGGTAGAGCTGACCTAGAAGACTTTTAAAAGCAGAGTATGCACCTGTACCTGCGGTTAGGTGATTCATTAAAGGAAAATTTATCCCTCATCTCAGTTTAATGTCATATTCTGGAGGATTGTCCCTTATTTGACCCCCATATCAGAACTCTTCTATCCAAAGGCCTATCCAATAGAGTTTGGAACACAATGATGGACTCTTCATTTCAGCCACCAGTTATCAATAGCTCTTTCTCTTTTGACTTTAATCCTGTCTCTCAGCTTCTTCTATGTTTGGCTCAATGGGTTGTTGAGCTTCATGCTCTCTTGTTCATATCCTTTTACAGGCTTTTCTTTTCCTAAACAAAGCAACTAGGAGTTCTGGGATTTTTTGTGAAACATTACTTCTAACTTCCACATCAATCAGAATATATCTTTACATATACCATGTCTTAGTATTTGTCTGAACTTAGATTGCAATTTTGAATGTCTTCAGGGCACTTAAAGCTTACTTTCATAGACTAAGGATGCTTGGAAGCAGATCTTCTGCTGCTTCTGAATAAAATTTGTAGCTACAGGCCCAAGTCCACTAGAGGAATAGCTTGTTTGAAGCCTTACCAAAACCATAGACAAGGGCCAACTTCTTTTATAACTTCCTTCACCAGAATCCCAGGACCAGGTGAGAGTTTTAGGTTATAAATTTTTAAACAGTTCTTTTTTTCTAAGAGTTTCTTCCAAAAAAAAGTCTTCCAAATGAATATTTTCCACTCCACAATAAAAGATTTTTTGAAAAGCTCCCCCAGTCCCAATTCTAAATAACCTATTAGTTTGAATTTTATCTTGCTTTCCAATAACACATATTTCAGCCAATTATCACATGGTCTTCCAATACATGTGTATAAATTGTGAAAGAATAAAAACTAAAAGCTGCTAATAAAATCCCCTAAATAAATCTAGATAGCATTCCTGTCTATCATATTGATGGGAACTTTGAAGGAAATACTCTCATGTGAACTGCAGAGTACTGGTCATGCTCCAAAGAGCATTTAACTACAAATACACTTATGCAACCATCTTAGCAGCAGTGAGGTAGATGGTGTGATTGACATTTATAATGTCAAATTACCCCAAAACATTAAAAAAAATCAGAAGTAGATGACATTTGCTTTTGTTATTTTCTATGGTGATGCCAGATTTTACTTATGCTACTAAGTACGCTTTTTAAAAAGTATGTTCCTTAACAAACTTGCTAAAAACCAATCAAAACAGTTCTTCTTCTGAAATATCTGCACTTACCATGTGAATTTTTTCTGATAATATAAGACATGCATCACTGCTTTCAGTTCCCATCAGCAGGGTGAGTCAGGGTGAGTTTGCTATTTGTGCCACTAAGTAAAGGGAACGGTTACACCAAGGAGTTTATTTATTTATAATCAGTCTGTGCTCTTTACAGGCAGTGAACAGTCCATTGAAAACCTCTGTAACTGGTGCATTATTCAGTAACTAGTGCCCTTTTCATTTTGAAGTTATTGTCTATTTATAATGCCATTGGATTTTTAGCTCTATTTTTTAAAAAATAATAACACTTTGAAAATTTAATAATGACTAGTACAATGTCCTGACATTACCCAGATTGCATTATATACAGTGGAAAAATATATTTCATGTAAAAACTCCATTCAATGTAAAATTTTGTCTTAAACAATATTCTGTGTATATATCCTAAGCAATTTTCCCCCTACCCAGAAATGAATGTCCATTATATTGTATACAGTATTTTCTTTCCAGACTCGTGTATTTTAATCTTGTCTGAATTTTTGCTCAAAGGAAAAACCTGTGAAATGGTCATATAAAAATTAATATGAGTCTTATGAATATGCTTCTGACATTCAGAAGTATTATATTCAATACATTTCTCTTTTCATAATTTGTCTAATATACAAGTATGTTATGCACAAAGTGGATGCATTTAAGTTATAATTAACACACTTTGAGTTTGGAGGATGCAAATAACTATTGTCAGTTTTAATTAGCTAGAAGCAGATTGTTAGTCCATTCCTCATACTGCCCTTGCAGATAGTCTGAAGAAACAATGAGACTTTCTAAATCGGCTAGTTTCCTAAATTCATATATTTTCTGCACAAAGATTCATTTATAATGGTTAAATCAAGAGGGCCATACACCAAGTTGATGCACAATGCTCTTTCTTATAGACACAGACATACATGTACACAAACACACACACAGATGCATATTTATTCTCTGCTCCCCAAACTCATAAAACTGACAATTATTGAGTTAAAATCATTTTGAATATTTCAAATTACAGTAAGACTTGTATGTTTTGTTAAGATGGGCAAGTTGTGGCATCTAAGGGGCATTGGATAAAATACTGGAGGAAGGAAAGGAAAAGGAAACAAAAGAGATAATTTTTGTTTATTTTATAATTTTTTTCTAGGATCAGACATTGTAGATGGGGTACAAATGGTAATATTTTCGAGTCATTACTTTTTTTGCCTTGTATACAATCTTTCAGTGGGCAAGACCATTTTTGAAACCCTGAGTATGCACTAAATTATGATACTTGAAAGCTGTGGTGCATGTACACAATGGAGTATTACTCAGCCATTAAAAAGAATACATTTGAATCAGTTCTAATGAGGTGGATGAAACTAGAGCCTATTATACAGAGTGAAGTAAGCCAGAAAGAAAAACAACAATACAGTATTCAGTTCAGTTCAGTTTAGTCGATCAGTCATGCCTGACTCTTTGCGACCCCATGAATCGCAGCACTCCGGGCCTCCCTGTCCATCACCAACTCCTGGAGTTCACTCAGACTCATGTCCATCGAGTCCGTGATGCCATCCAGCAATCTCATCCTTGGTCGTCCCCTTCTCCTCCTGCCCCCAATCCCTCCCAGCATCACAGTCTTTTCCAATGAGTCAACTCTTCATATGAGGTGGCCAAAGTACTGGAGTTTCAGCTTTAGCATCATTCCTTCCAAAGAAATCCCAGGGTTGATCTCCTTCAGAATGGACTGGTTGGATCTCCTTGCAGTCCAAGGGACTCTCGAGAGTCTTCTCCAACACCACAGTTCAAAAGCATCAATGCTTCGGCGTTCAGCCTTCTTCACAGTCCAATTCTCACATCCATACATGACCACTGGAAAAACCATAGCCTTGACTAGATGGACCTTAGTCGGCGAAGTAATGTCTCTGCTTTTGAATATATTATCTAGGTTAGTCATAACTTTTCTTCCAAGGAGTAAGCGTCTTTTAATTTCATGGCTGCAGTCACCATCTGCAGTGAGTTTGGAGCCCAAAAAACTAAAGTCTGACACTGTTTCCCCATCTATTTCCCATTAAGTGATGTGACCGGATGCCATGATCTTCGTTTTCTGAATGTTGAGCTTTAAGCCAACTTTTTCACTCTCCTCTTTCACTTTCATCAAGAGGCATTTTAGCTCCTCTTCACTTTCTGCCATAAGGGTGGTGTCATCTGCATATCTGAGGTTATTGATATTTCTCCCGGCAATCTTGATTCCACCTTGTGCTTCTTCCAGTCCAGCATTTCTCATGATATACTCTGCATATAAGTGAAATAAGCAATACAGTATACTAACGCATATATATGGAATTTAGAAAGATGGTAACCATAACCCTGTATGCAAGACAGCAAAAGAGACACAGACGTATAGAACAGTCTTTTGGACTCTGTGGGAGAGGGAGAGGGTGGGATGATTTGGGAGAATGGCATTGAAACACGTATAATATCATATAAGAAATGAATTGCCAGTCCAGGTTTGATGCAGGATACAGGATGCTTGGGGCTGGTGCACAGGGATGACCCAGAGGGATGGTATGGGGAGGGAGGTGGGAGGGGGTTTCAGGATGGGGAACACGTGTACACCTGTGGTAGATTCATGTTGATGTATGGCAAAACCAATAAAATATTGTAAAGTGATCAGCCTCCAATTAAAATAAATATATTTAAATTAAAAAAAAAACTAAACTCATGCCCCAAAATAAAAAGTAACCTTGAAGAGTTAATTTGTTTTCTTTTATATCTGAAGATAGCAGATAGCATTCCACCATTTACTTCTTTTTATGTTTAGGGAAAAAGACTTTCTGACCTAATTGGAGATTTCTAGCTCTAATGCCCCCATGAGTTAAGCTTCAGCTCACATAGTTAAAGAATGAAATATTAGCTTCATTTTTGAATTTCTTTGCTTTCATTGATTTGCTACTACTATAATGTCCTTTTAAATGTACTTTTAGTATGTTAATCATCATTAAGATAACCAACTGGCTGTTAAAAATTAGAGCAGTGTGGAATAAAAAATTTTGACGTATGATTATGTCAAGCTTATTTATAATTAGTCATTAAGAACTCAGTAATGAGATGTTATTCAGCAAAACTAAATATTGTTCCTAGTTTCAGGTCTCACTGTATTTTGCTATTTTTTTAAATATAAATTTATTTATGCTATTTTTGATGAAAAGTATAATTTTAGTTCTCATAAGGACTAGATTTTATCCATGAAAAACCTGTCCCTAGATGTTTAATTCAATCCTTCAAATAACAGGTTAGAAAATAGCATCTGCTTGGAGAAAGACTAGCATCTCATGGTGGGGGTGGGGGAGTGTTACAGGGCATTTGGAGAAGATATAGGACTTTCACTACCCTGATATTTCTCCTGCTGAATCAGACAGTCTTGTGTTTCAATCAACAAACTTAAACATCACAGAATTTCAGGGTATGTATATATATATAAGCTTCCCAGGCGGCGCTAGTGGTAAAGAACCCGCCTGCCAATGCACAGAACCAAGAGATGTGTGTTCGACCCCTGAATGGGGGAGACCCCCTGGAGGAGGGCATGGTAACCCAATCCAGTATTCTTTCCTGGTAAATCCCATGGATGGAGGACCCTGGTGGGCCATGGTACATAGGGTCGCAAAAAGTTGGACATGACTGAAGTGACTTAGCACAGCACAGTACACATATTATCCATATATCAAATATATATATAATTATATTCACATATAAATGTTATATATCTCAAATACATTACTTTTTCACTAAAATTTTATAACTATGTAACATGCCTCAAACTCTCCCAAAGTCCTGTAGTCTGCAGAAACTTCCCTTGTAATTAAATCAAATGTCAGATTTCATCATTTAGAAAGAGCCATAGCATTTTCTTTCTGAAAGAGACAGAGAAATCATATAAAGCCATCCTTTGAGTTGACCAGGAAGGAGGCTGAAAATCTCACAGGCTTTTCTCAGTTCAATAGCTTCTTTGTTAAAAAATTCTTTTGTTTTATTGGAATATAATTGGTTTACAATGCTATATTAGTTTCTGCTGAACAACATGAATCAGCCATATGCATACATATATCCTCTCCCTCTTGAACGTCCCTCCCACCTACCCCATCCCATCCCTCTTGGTCATCACAGAGCACTGAGCTGAGCTCCCTGTGCTATACAGTAGCTTCCCACAAGTGATAGGGTGGTATCATGGCTCAACTCCTGCTATTTAGTCCACTATATCATGCTATCTCTCCCCATTTTTCCTGCACTTTTGCAAACAGTTCAGTTTCTTTCTTACATTTTATTCTTCTTCTAAGTAAAACAAACCAAACAAACAATATTTTAGATTCAAGGATTGACTTTTAACATCTAGTACCATGATTTCCCAAATAACGAGGACTGAGAGGTTACCTCTTTTCCTCTTTTCTGCCCTGCTTTTACCAACTGTAATTTCTATCATGCAGCATTTCTTGGCTGAAGATATATTACTTGGGAGGAGAAACACAAAGCTATTATCACCAATTAACATCCTAAATCAAATTATCTCTTCAGATTAGGTAAATATATTTATTTTCTGTTACTGTATACCACTTTCCCATAAATTTATTATTTTATGTTTCCCATAAGCCAGGTTCCTGGGTTAACTGAGTTAGCTATGCTCAAGGTCTCAGCAGGTCAAAATGAAAGTGTTGGCCACGGGTTCCAGCCCCACCTGAAGTTTGAGGTCTTCTAAGTTCCCAAAAAAGATGTCCTTTTCATTATAGGGGACTGGAATGCAAAAGTAGGAAGTCAAGAAACACCCAGAGTAACAAGCAAATTTGGCCTTGGAATGCGGAATGAAGCAGGGCAAAGACTAATAGAGTTTTGCCAAGAAAATGCACTGGTCATAGCAAACACCCTCTTCCAACAACACAAGAGAAGACTCTACACATGAGCATCACCGGATGGTCAACACCGAAATCAGATTGATTATATTCTTTGCAGCCAAAGACGGAGAAGCTCTATACAGTCAACAAAAACAAGACCAGGAGCTGACTGTGGCTCAGATCATGAACTCCTTATTACCAAATTCAGACTCAAATTGAAGAAAGTAGGGAAAACCGCTAGACCATTCAGGTATGACCTAAATCAAATCCCTTATGCTTATACAGTGGAAGTGAGAAATAGATTTAAGGGCCTAGATCTGATAGATAGAGTGCCTGATGAACTATGGAATGAGATTCGTGACATTGTACAGGAGACAGGGATCAAGATCATCCCCATGGAAAAGAAATGCAAAAAAGCAAAATGGCTGTCTGGGGAGGCCTTACAAATAGCTGTGAAAAGAAGAGAGGCAAAAAGCAAAGGAGAAAAGCAAAGATATAAGCATCTGAATGCAGAGTTCCAGAGAATAGCAAGAAGAGATAAGAAAGCCTTCTTCAGTGATCAATGCAAAGAAATAGAGGGAAAGAACAGAATGGGAAAGACTAGAGATCTCTTCAAGAAAATTAGAGATACCAAGGGAACATTTCATGCAAAGATGGGCTCGATAAAAGACAGAAATGGTATGGATCTAACAGAAGCAGAAGATATTAAGAAAAGGTGGCAAGAATACACAGAAGAACTGTACAAAAAAGATCTTCACGACCCAGATAATCATGATGATGTGATCACTCATCTAGAGCCAGACATCTTGGAATGTGAAGTCAAGTGGGCCTTAGAAAGCATCACTACGAACAAAGCTAGTGGAGGTGATGGAATTCCAGTTGAGCTGTTTCAAATCCTGAAAGATGATGCTGTGAAAATGCTGCACTCAATATGCCAGCAAATTTGGAAAACTCAGCAGTGGCCACAGGACTGGAAAAGGTCAGTTTTCATTCCAATTCCAAAGAAAGGCAATGCCAAAGGATGCCCAAACTACTGAACAATTGCACTCATCTCACACCCTAGTAAAGTAAAGCTCAAAATTCTCCAAGCCAGGCTTCAGCAATATGTGAACCGTGAACTCCCTGATGTTTAAGCTGGTTTTGGAAAAGGCAGAGGAACTAGAGATCAAATTGCCAACATCCACTGGATCATGGAAAAAGCAAGAGAGTTCCAGAAAAACATCTATTTCTGCTTTATTGACTATGCCAAAGCCTTTGACTGTGTGGATCACAATAAAATGTGGAAAATTCTGAGAGAGATGGGAATACCAGACCACCTAACCTGCCTCTTGAGAAATCTGTATGTAGGTCAGGAAGCAACAGTTAGAACTGGACATGGAACAACAGACTGGTTCCAAATGGGAAAAGGAGTACGTCAAGGCTGTATATTGTCACCCTACTTATTTAACTTATATGCAGAGTACATCATGAGAAACGTTAGACTGGAAGAAGCACAAGGTGGAATCAAGATTGCCAGGAGAAATATCAATAACCTCAGATATGCAGATGACACCACCCTTATGGCAGAAAGTGAAGAGGAGCTAAAAAGCCTCTTGATGAAAGTGAAAGTGGAGAGTGAAAAAGTTGGCTTAAAGCTCAACATTCAGAAAACGAAGATCATGGCATCCGGTCCCATCACTTTATGGGAAATAGATGGGGAAACAGTGGAAACAGTGTCAGACTTTATTTTGGGGGGCTCCAAAATCACTGCAGATGGTGACTGCAGCCATGAAATTAAAAGACGCTTACTCCTTGGAAGAAAAGTTATGATCAACCTAAATAGTATATTCAAAAGCAGAGACATTGTTTTGCCGACTAAGGTCTGTCTTGTCAAGGCTATGGTTTTTCCTGTGGTCATGTATGGATGTGAGAGTTGGACTGAGAAGAAGTCTGAGCGCCAAAGAATTGATGCTTTTGAACTGTGGTGTTGGAGAAGACTCTTGAGAGTCCCTTGGACTGCAAGGAGATCCAACCAGTCCATTCTGAAGGAGATCAACCCTGGGATTTCTTTGGAAGGAATGATTCTAAAGTTGAAGCTCCAGTACTTTGGCCACCTCATATGAAGAGTTGACTCATTGGAAAAGACTGTGATGCTGGGAGGGATTGGGGGCAGGAGGAGAAGGGGACGACCAAGGATGAGATTGCTGGATGGCATCACGGACCCGAAGGACGTGAGTCTGAGTGAACTCCGAGAGATGGTGATGGACAGGGAGGCCTGGTGTGCTGTGATTCATGGGGTCGCAAAGAGTCGGACTCGACTGAGTGACTGAACTGAACTGAACTGAACTGAAGTTCACGTGGCTTTTGGCAGATTTCATTTCTTGGGGCTGTCAAATTAAAATTTCCATTTTCTTGGGGCTATCAGCTGGGAGTCATTTCACTTCCTTGGGCCACCAGCGATTCCCTCCCATGTGTATCTCTACACAATAAGGCAGTTTTTGTTTTTCTTTGAAACCAGAAGGAAAATCTCATTTGCTTCAAATTTCTAATTTCAAGAAGGGCACAGTCCCTTTTTTGGCTCTCCTGATTGAATCAGGCCTACCCTCAATAATGTTCCTTTTGACTAACTCAAAAGTCAACTGATATGGGACATTAATTACATCAGCATAATCCCTTCACTTGTATTATATGACATGACCAACTCAAGTGGAGGGGCTATACATGGCATATATACCAAGGAAAAAGAGTCTTAACGGTCACCTCAGAATTTCTCAGAATTCTGGTAACCACAATAAATACTTGTTTCACAATGAAGAGAAGATGAACAGTGGCAAAGATGAATAGCTTATGCATGTTTCAGGAAGATGGCCTTGAGACAATACCTTACTTGTTGACACTGACAACTAGGGTCAACTATGACTTAAATTATTTGAGCTCTTTTGTGAATCTTCTTTAAGTTCTTAGCCTAACTGCATTAAATGAATACTTATTAAAAGAAGGATATTTATAATTACCCATTATGTACTTCACAAATTTATTTTATTTAACCCACACAAAGAAAGACCTGGAAGAAAACATGTTTTTACTATTTTAAGAGATTATACTTATAATATGCTCAAAGTAACATAACCATTTAACAAAAGTAGAGCTAGACTTGACCTTACATCTTAGACTTATGAATTGACTATATTTCTACTAAAAGAAAGGTCCCTTATCTTACTTGCTCTGTACACTGGGCTTCGCTTAGAACAATTAGGGTACTAACAGCATTTGGTGCAACCCTTGCCCTCATGGAACATAACATACACTTGGCCATATAGCCATCTGACAAGAAAACATATGTAATAATGCAAAATATTTAAGTGTGAAGTGAATACTAGTTAAGGAACAGATATGCCTGGTGTACCAGAGAATACCAAGCATATTTTTATTATAGCTTTCATTGTTCTCATTCACTTCTCTGTTTTCACACTAGACCACGAGCTACTTGAGGACAGGGACAGAACCAAATTCTACTACAGAATTTGGTATTCACAGAAGTTAGCACAGAACTTCATACTAGCACAGCCTACATAATAGGCTCCCAGCTTTTATGTTTGCTAAGAATTATTTTCCCTACATAGCAATTTGTATTTGTCATAATTTTAGCAATTTTGATTGCACATGTTCTTTTTTCCAGGAGAAATGCTAGGTTATACTGAAACACTAATGAGTTATGGTTAGTATTTAGTAAAGAGGATTTAAAATCTAGAATGAAGTTGTTTCAGAAAAGGAATACTGAAGTACAGATAAAAGAAATATATATGTATATAGTTTTGTTTATTTTAGATATTAATGAACCAAAGATCACTAATGTATGAGTTCTCTGTCTTTGAGAGGTGTATATTTCTGCAGGAGAAAGAGCAACAAATAGAAAGCATGATGGATCATGAAGAGTATGACAACAGAGTATCCAGTGTGGCAGCACTGAGGAAGAAGTGGCTAGCTCTGCCTGGAAAGGTATGAACAAATGTGTCTCCATCAGTCCTATGTCATTGTTTAATAAAACATACTTTGTCATTTTACACAAATTAGCAAGGTTTGAGATTTATTTGAGAGCAAAGAAAAACATGCTCTTTTTATATTTTAGTTTCTAAGGCAAAGGAAGCATAATTAGAAATTAAATGCTGGATACACATAGGGAATTATTCATTCAATTAGGTGAAAGTTAATTGAAATGACTTAGTTTCATTAATGCAATGGAGAACAGAACAATCTAAGAATGATGAAGATCTCAAATATCAATCAATATATGCATAATTTAATGTATAGTATATATTTGCATATAAATAAATCCATATACCAAAGGGCATTAACGTTTTTATCGTCTAAACATTGATTAAATATTTTCCATGTTAAATGACAAAACTTTAAAACCGTTCAGTTCAGTCACTTAGTCATGTCCAACTTTTTGCAACTGTATGGATTGAAGCACGCCAAGCCTCTGTGTCCATCACCAGCTCCTGGAGTTTACTCAAACTCATGTCCATTGAGTCGGTGTGATCCTTGCTAATTGCAAGTTTCTCAAAGTCTGTTATTTGAAAGGTCTTTAGTAATAGACTCTTTGCGACCCCATAGACTGTAGCCTATCAGGCTCCTCTGTCCATGGGATTTTCCAGGCAATAGTACTGGAGTGGGTTGCCATTTCCTTCTCCAGAGGATCTTCCCAACCCAGGGCTTGAACCCAGGTCTCCCACATTGTAGACAGACACTTTACCGTCTGAGCCACCAGGGAAGTCTTAGTAATAGAAGGCCATATAAATTGTATAATAGGTCAAATCATATATTCCACTGTGACTATGACAGAAGAGAGATTATATGGAAAAAATGCACACATTATTACTGATCTTAATAAGGCATCTCTATTTTCATTCTGCAAATGTTTTTAGGTTGCAATTAATCATTTTGTGAAATGATTTTTTTCCAAAAACAAAAAGTAGGTATTCCTTGTCCCCTCTTCTGGTCATTCATCAATCTCATCAGATCACTATGTGCAGAATAGTCAAAGACAAAGCAGCATGTTTCATACAATACTAAGATGACTGTTATTAATATCCCCCTTTGAAGCTTGAGGGAATTGTTGAAATAAATTTATTCTGAAAGGATAGTATCAGTTGGAATTCTGACCTAACTCAAGAAGGGCTTAGGTATTTTTACCCCCCATTTAACTTAACATCTCATGTACTACCTGAGAGTTCTCAATAAATATTTGGTTCAGTGAAGGAAAGAATAAATAAATGCATTCTTGGCTAACAAGTTCATAGTGGGTTTTGGATTTGTTTGAAAGACCAGAGATAGCTTGGACATATTTCTAAACTTAGGAGTTAAGTATATAGAGGATAATTACCTGTTCTATGACAAAATATCAGTCCATTATATTGACAATTTCCATTGTTCATTTCCTATGTCCTTAAGTTCTCAAGATGCTTCTGAAACTTAACAGCTGCAGAAGTGTAGATATCAGAGTTAGAGCATCCCATAAGTCGCAGAGCAAGGAATCAATGCAAGGGTAAAGCATGTCAATGCAACTCTAAAGTATTTCAAGTGTAAATATATATTTGGGGATCAGAATATGACCACCAGGCAAGTCTGTGTATCCACTAGACACACAATGCATGATTTAGGTATAGGAGAAAATTTTATTTATCTGTCTTTCATATGCCCCCTACCTAGACAGAGATCTTTGGGTACCAGTGTCAACTCATATTCTGGGTCCAACAGTCCTTGAAATGTTAAATAGTCCCTTTTTCCCAATGTACAGCTACACAAGCAAATGGTCATAGGTCCCTTTGGAGAAGGACTGGGGAATCAATACTAGACAGACTTGACATGTTTCAGAGTTCTTCTTAATGGAGACCCAGCATCCCCTTCTATTAATGGGTCTTGGCATGAGAATTGGCTTACTTTCCAAAACTAGGACCAGGATATTTTATTGAAGCAGCTGGCCTCAGCTCATAATCAACCATGCTCGATTATTTTGTGGTGTATAGATTGGATAATCCCCCTTTTGATTGCCCATTTAGGTTGCTTCTGGGCATACTGTATTTTATTAACCATATCTATAGCTCACTGACTGGAAAATCCTACGGTCGGAGGAGCCTGGAAGGCTGCAGTCCATGGGGGTTGCTGAGGGTCAGACACGACTGAGCGACTTCACTTTCACTTCTCACTTTCATGCACTGGAGAAGGAAATGGCAACCCACTCCAGTGTTCTTGCCTGGAGAATCCCAGGGATGGGGGAGCCTTTTAGGCTGCCGTCTATGGGGTCACACAGAGTTGGACACGACTGAAGTGACTTAGCAGCATAGCTCTCTGCAGTTCAGGTTCTACAGGCTACCATTTTGACCCTGCCTCTTATTACAGTGTCATGCCTGCCTTGCTTCTGATGATTATACACTAGTTGCACACAGTGTGCTCAGTCATGTCTGACCCTTTGTGACTCTATGGACTGTAGCCCACCAGGCTCCTCTGTCCACGGGATTTCCCAGGCAAGAATACTGGAGTGGATTGCCATTTCCTTCTCCAGCAGATCTTCCTGGCTCAAGGATCAAACTGCATCTCTTGTGTCTTCTGCATTGGCAGGTGGATTCTTTACCACTGGGCCACCTGGTAAGCCCCTATACACCAGTACTTGACATGTCATGATATGTACTTGATATGTCATGGAGTGTCCGTTATTTTTCTCCTGCCAGTTATCCATCACATTTTAGAGTTTGTTCCCAGGAAACTTCCTAATTTCAATTTTTTTATGTTAGGTTCCTCAGGAAAGAGATTCTGAGGCTTTCACAGTTGCTTGCTGGGGTTTTATTGGGTAACAGCACTGAACTGAGCAGAGGGAGAAGTAGAACTGAGAGGCAGTTGCACCAGTGGCCTCCACTGTTCCTACAGGGAGCTCTAGTGCTGGAAGGGCCCTTCAGAGTTCTTTGCCCATGAGACAAGAAGGTCCGATGTTTATGTTCCATTTTTGAAAAGCAGCTGAATGTGATCTGACCCCTTGGAAGAGATAAGGTTTTCAGCGACACAGCTATCTTTTGCTGAGGTCAATTCGTAGAAAGAGATTAAAATAAGAGATATTAGTCACCAACTCTCCAAATAGCTGGGGTCTTTACTGCCTCTTCCTGAAGGGGAGAGTTGGACAGATCACTACAACACCCACTCCACATTCCCAGAGAAGATTTGCAATTTTACAGGGGGTTTCTGGAAGCCTTGGGCTTTAACCCTTTGGAATAACTTGTGACAGTGATTCTAAGAATTGAGGTAACTTGAAAGTAAAGAGAATTTTAGGACAGGTGGTATACTGGGTGGTGTAGATCAGGGTGTCCTGCTGGGGTCTGAAGCATCCCTGCCAGCTTTTAACCTTATACAAACCCTAATATTGTGTAAAGTATAATGCAAACCTGTAGCTGCCATTTGTAGGGTTTGTATCGGGTTTGACTTGAACTTATATGAAAGTCTCTGCTGGAAAAAAAAAAGGTCCTGATCTTAATTACTGTGCTCCAAAGACCTCCTCTGCCTAGCCATCCACAGCCAGATAAGTGTTTAAAGCCATGCTCATAGTCCTCCTTATAGCATTTCTTCTGCCCTTTCTTCTTGTAGTTGCCATATTTCAATTCACCATACAATAGCTGCTAGCTGCATGAATGATTTTCTGAGAAGTGATTATTAAAATGCCCGAGAGAGGAGACCATATTTTTAAAAAGTAAAACTCAGAAAGATTGAGAAAAATGGACAAACTATGCTTCTTCTGAGTTGAATATGTAATTAAGAAATTGGATTTGTCCTTTAAGAGAGCAAGATGGCTCACCATTTCTTAAGTGGGAAGAAGGAAATAGAAGCTAATTTTAATATGTGAATAATAATTAGAATCTTAAATTGTTCCCATAAAATTTAAAAAACAATCTTCACTATTTGTCTTTATTTTTTCTTAGTTTAAATAATACCTCACAAATATTAAGTAATTTGAAAAATCCTCTCTATGGCAATATGGTTATTCAAGTGAAAAATTAGCACTTTAAGGGACTTCCAAACCCACAATGAAATGTTTCTTATAACAATCTCCTCACCGTTAAATTGGATTCACTTTCAAGTCGGTCTCCTTTCAAGCAAAATTACCACATGTAATTAGCTTACACAGAGACTTGCTCTAGCCAAATTAGGCTGTCACTTTATATACAAAGTATATTCTAACGTGAAGGGTCAAAGACCCTCATAATTATAATTGCGAAAGATTTCTCTAATGATAATAATACCCTTGCTTTTAATGGGACTGAGTTTAGTTTTAACTAAGGTCTAGCAAATGTAGAATGTATGGTTGAGGAATGGGGTATATAGAATTGAGTACCTTTCTGAAATAAACTGTCCCTGACCTTCTTTTCTATGAGTGATTTTAGTCAGGATGGCTTGTTACAGATTATTCTTTTTTGTCCTTCCTATGGCATGAAGAGTTTACAAATTCAATAAACAATGACTACACAAAATCCCACAGCATTTTGACACATATTTCCTAAATCCTCAACTTAGAGAAAAATTCCTTAGAAATAATTGACAGAAAAAAGTTGAATATTTTGTGAGAAAAGCAATACAAAGCACAGAGAAAGCTGTGGAGACACAGTTGAAGGGTAACTAAACAGTAATAATATTTCTGGTAATACATTAAGTGAGATGTGTGAGACATGAAGCAAAAACACCCTATCAATGCTGTGGGACTCTTACTTTTTCATTCAACAAAGGGTAGCCCTTCTGAAATTTTTTTTTTTTTTTTTTTTGGTTTGTAGACCTGGAAATACTTGCCAAAAAAAGAATACATATTTCACAGCAGGAAAGGAGGGAAAAGTGACCTCTGTAGTTTGAATGAAGGCAAACATGTAAAAATGAGTGTGACAGGATGCAGTAGGAGCATCATCTTTAATAGAGAGAAGTCCTTAAAGAATGAACTATTCACCAGAGGAAATAGCTTGGTGGCAAATGGATGGAAATAATAGTTTCTCACAATTTATCTCTGCTAGGTTGGCCCATGCCGCCAAATTTAAGCAATATGCTCATGTTCAGAATGTCCCTGCTTATTGAGAGATCCTTACAACTTCAGATCTTTCCGTATATCGCTCAGGCACATCTGCTTGATAGAAGCTAGTCATATGACTACACTCGGTTAAAAAAAAAAAAAAGGATACTGAAAATTTATTTAAATTTATTTGTGTGAAAGGCAAATTTAGGAAACTACTAAAACAGAAAGGGGTTTTTCAAAAGGTATCAGGCAACTACAAATTGCATAGTTCCTCTAGAGCAATGAAGATGATTTTCAGCTCAACCATAAAGACCCAAGACCTATGCAAGAGTCTGAGAAAACCAACAGTCCTTACTAAAACAGGAATACAGAGGACTCCAGGAAGAAAGTGTTCAGGAAACAATGGAATTAATAAATAAACTGATGAGATGGATCATTCTTGAGTCATGACAGGGACTTAAAGTTTCTGTTGAAGGATTTTGGTAGAGGGGTAGGCAGACAGTTTAGCAAATGGAGAAAATGATGTGATGTTTATCTTCCAGGATATTCTTAAAGTTGTTCAAAAAGAAGTTAAGACCATTATACACTATTTGGCTCAGTGATAAGAGTTCATATCTTTGTCTTATTCAAGATCTAAGGGATAAGCTTCATAAACCATTGAATGTTATGTTAGCTGTGGGTTTATCATATATGCATTTTGTCAGGTTGGGAATTTTTCTTCTACTCCTAGTTTGCTGAATGTTTTTGTCACAGAATAATTTTGAATGTTATCAAATAGTGGACCTTTTTCATCATCAATTAAGATGATTATGTTGTTGCCTTTCTTCATTTTATTAATACATGGATTACACTGACTGACTTTTTTATGTTGACACATACTTGTATTCCTAGATAAATCTTACTTGGTCATGGTGTAGATTCTTAATTTTTATAATATTAATATGCTAATGAATTTGGTTGTGAAAATGTGCTAGTATTTGCTGAGGATTCTTGCATCAATATTCAGAAGAATATTGGTCTTTAGATTTCTTCTCTTACAAAGACTTTGTCTGCTTTTGGCATTGGGGTAATGCTTGCCTCATTAAATGTGTTGTTACATGTTCCTTCTTCATTTTGGGGGGATATGTTTTAGAAAATTGGTGCTTTTTTCAAAAAAAAAGTTTATCTGATTTGTTGGTTTACAATTTGTTCACAGTATTCTCATATATCTTTTTAAATCTCAGTAACTGGTAGTAATCTCCCCACTTTCATTTCTGATTTTATTATTTGTGCCTTTTCTTTTTTCATAGCAATTTTAGCTAAAGGTTTGTCAATTTTGTTGATCAAAGAACCAACTTTTGGGTTGTCTCTATTTTTTTAATACTCTATTTTATCTCCATGTGAGTCTTGATTATTTCCTTCCCGTAGCTAGCCTTAGATTTAGTTTGCTCTTACTTATCTAGTACCTCAAGATGTAAAGTTAGGTTATTAATTTGAGATTTTTCTTCTTTGTAAATATAGATATTTACAGAAATAAGTTTCCCTCTGAGCACTGCTTCTGCTATGTTCTATAAGTTTTGGTATTTTGTGCTTTCATTTTCATTTGTCTCTATTAATTTCCCTTGTGACTTCTTTGATCTATTGGTTGCTTAAGAATGTGTTGTTTAACTTCCACTTATTTGTGATTTTTCCAATTTCCTTTCTGATATTAATTTCTAGTCTCATTCCACTGTGATCAGAGAAAATTATTAGTATGATTTCAATTTTAAAAATGTATTGAGACTTGTTTTATGACTGATCATGTGGTCTATCTTTCAGAATATTCCATATGTATTTGAGAGAAATATGTATTCTACTCACTTGGGGTGGAGTTTTCTCTATATGTCTATTAGGTCTAACTTGGTTTATACTGCTGTTCAAGTCCTTTACTTACTGATCTTCTGTCTGGTTGTTATATTATTAAAATTGGGGAATTGAAATCTCCATCTATTATTCTAGAAGTATTTCTCCATTCAATTCTGTCAGTGTTTGCTTCATATATTTTGGAATTCTGCTCTTTGGTGTGTACATGCTAATAAATGTTCATATTGTTCATACATTGACCCTTTTGTCAATATATAATATCCTTCTTTGTCTCTTGTAATAATTCTTACTTAGAGTCTATTTTGTCTTATATTAGAATGAACACCACCAAAACTCTTTTGGTTACCATTGCACGAGATATATTTTTCCAATCTCTTACTTTCAAGTTATTTGCGTCTTTTTTTAGATCTTAAAGCAAGTATGTTACAGACAGGGATCGAACCCAGGTCTCTTGCATTGCAGGCAGATTCTTTACTGTTTGTGCCACCAGGGAAGCCCAGACAGCATATAGAAGGCTGATTTTTAAAACTTCATTCTGCTAATCAATACCTTTTAAACTTGAAATTTAATCAACTTATATTTAATAAATTACTAATAAAAAAGGACTTATTTCTGTCATTTTGCTATTTATCTTCTATATGCAATATATTTTTGGTTCCTCAGATGTTCTATTACTATCTTATTTTGTGTTCTTCTAGTGTACTGTTTTGATTCTCATTTTACTTTCTGCATATTTTAGTTATTTTCTTAGTTGATATCCTAGGATTACAACAAATATCTTAAAAATTATATAAAAGATTTGAATTAATAACAACTTCATTCACATGTAAAAATTCTATTATCTCATACCTCCCTTATGCTGTTATTGTCATAAATTACATCTTTCTACATCCTTCTGGTAGTTGTGTATGGATGTGAGAGTTGGACCATAAAGAAGGCTGAGAACTGAAGAATTGATGATTTTGAACTGTGTTGTTGGAGAAGACTCTTGAGAGTCCCTTGGACTGCAAGGAGATCAAACCAGTCAATTCTAAAGGAAATCAATCCTGAATATTCATTGGAGAGACTGATGCTGAGGCTGAAGCTCCAATACTTTGGCTACCTGATGCGAAGAGCCAACTCATTGGAAAAGACCCTGATGCTGAGAAAGATTGAAGGCAAAAGGAGAAGGGGATGACAAGGGGACTACCAAGGATGGCATGGTTGGATGCCATCACCAACTCAATGGACATGTGTTTGAGCAAGTTCAGGGAGATGGTGAAAGACAGGGAAGCCTGGTATGCTGCAGTCCATGGGGTTCCAAAGAGCCAGACACAACTGAGCGACTGAACAACATCTTTCTACACTGTGTGACCACCATTAGCATAACTTTCTATTTATACTTTTATGACCCTACCTTTTAAATCACATTCAACAAAAAGAAAAGCTACAAACCAAAATTACAAGAATATCTGCTTTATATTTACCATTTTTTTTTATTTCTTTGTATTGCTTTGAGTTACTCTCTTGTGTCCTTTCATTTAAGCCTGAAAGACTTCCAGTAGTGTTTCTTGCACAGCCATTCTACTGTGACAAACACTCCACTTCTATTTATCCAAGAATGTCTTAATTTTTGAATATTCCCCATTCATTTTTGAAGAATGGTTTTCCCCAATATGGAATTCTCAGTTACAGGTTTCTTTCTTTTCTTTTTTTTTCTTTTAGCAGTTTAAATATGTCATCTTGCTGCAGTCTGGACTGCATGATTTCTGATGAGAGATTAGCTGACAGTCTTATTGAGGTTCCCTTATATCTGACAGAAGACTTCTTTGTTTCTCCTTTCAAGGTTCTCTCTTTGATTTGGCTTTCAAAGTTTGATATTGATATGTCTCTGTGTGCATCGTTTTACATTTATTATCCTTGGAATTCATTCAGTTTGTTGGACGTGTAGATTCTTGTCTCATCAAATTTGAGAAGTTGTTGGCTGTTTCTCTCCTTTTCTTTAGTATCCTCATTATGCATATGTTGGTACACTCAGTGGTATTCCACTTATTTCAAAGGCTCTGTTTGTTTTTCTTCTTCCTTTTTGTGTTCATAACATAGGGTGATTTTGATTTACCTATATACAAATTTACTGCATCTTTCTTCTGCTGCTCAAAACTGCTATTGAAACCCTGTAATAAACTTTTCATTTCACTTATTGTACTTTTAATTTTCAGAATTTATATTTGATTCTTTTTTACATAGGTTTGATCTCCTTATTGATCTACTCTATTTGTTGAAACGTTGCTCTTACTTTCTTTATTTCTTTGTACATAGTTCCCTAAAACTATTTGTGTATATTTAAGGCAGTTGATTTAAGTATTTATCTGGTAAGCCAAATATCTACTTTCTCAGGAAAAGTTTCTGTTAATGTCTTATTTTCCTTTGAATGTTCCACAGTATTGTTTCTCTGCATGCCTCATAATTTTTGTTGAAAACTGGAGTTTTAAATATGATTTGGTAGACTTTAATGATGCAAATGTTACACTGTCAGATACTTACTTAGTGATACCTCAGAGTCTCTAAACCTCACCAGTTTGGGGAACCCTTGACCGCTTGTTCCAATCCAGTTGCCACTGTAACAACAAACTCTCTGTGGACATCAGTGGATTTAATCCCAAGCAGCAGACACCTTAGCAACATATCTGCCTCATCCTCTTTTTCCTCACCCTTCCTTGCCTCAGATTGTATTCTTTAATAAAGTGGCAGCTCATAAAAAATAAATATTATAACTTGGTATCTCTAGAAATCAGGATATATCCTGTCTTCAGGGATTATTGTTGCTTGCTATGGGTTTTAGGTTTGTTTTTTTTTTTTTTAATGACTTTCAAAATTTTAAAGATTATATTTTTGGTGTGTTTGTTGTATGAAGTCTTGGTTCCTTTAGCTAGATGTCAGCTAGTGATTTGACAGATATTCACTTAATGCAGAGAGTAAAGAAAAGAAAAGCAAGGAAACAAAAGGAAATGGAGAAGGGGAAAAAAAAGAAAAAAGAAGAAAAACTTTACAGTTTTGCAGAATGCCTCTGTTTGGGGGCACTCTTTCAAGGCTTAGCCATGCCATTTATAATTTTACCTTGCCCTTCTTTTCCCACTTACCATGAGCTTAAAATTCAGCCCAAGGTGGAAGCTTACAATCACCTCTGACTTTCTGACCATTCTTCCTGTGCTGGGTGTTCACTTGACTTTCTGGATTCCCTGTTACATTGGGTTGGCCAAAACTTTCATTCAGGTTTTGCCATAAGAAAACCCTGAACAAACTTTTTTGCCAACTCAATACACAAGACCACTTCAAATCTTTCATTCCTAAAAGGAACGCTTTTTTCAGTGTTTCTACTAGGTTTTCATAAGGTCAGTTGTTCACACCTAGTGTAATCTTGTGCCACAGGTGGCAGCAGATTGCTATCTGCCTTTCATTGTGTTCAATGAAGGTCCTCTGCTTAGCTACTTTTCTATCCTGAAAAATTTTTGAGATAGGTGAAACAAAGGCAAATGTCTTACATCAGTCTTTTAGGGAACCCCCAGAGAACTTTTTCCAGTAGTCATGTATGGATATGAGAGTTAAAGAAAGCTGAGTGTCGAAGAATTGATGCTTTAGAACTGTGGTGTTGGAGAAGACTCTTGAGAGTCCCTTGGACTGCAAGGAGAACCAATCAGTCCATCCTAAAGGAAATAAGTCCTGAATATTCATTGGAAGGACTGATGCTGAAGCTGAAACTCCAATACTTTGGCCACCTGATGCAAAGAACTGACTCATTGGAACAGACCTTGATTCTGGGAAAGATTGAAGGTGGGAGGAGAAGGGGATGACAGAGGATAAAATGGTTGGATGGCATCACCAACTCAATGGACATGAGTTTGACTAAGCTCCGGGAGTTGGTGATGGACAGGGAAGCCTGGTGTGCTGCAGTCCATGGGGTTGCAAAGAGTCGGCCACAACTGAGCGAATGAACTGAACAGATATGACTTAAAACAGATGAACACAATTCTTTGGGAGCAAGAAGGAAAGCAGGTTTCACAACTAGAATGCTGGCTGCTCTCTTCAGAACTGCTGCTGCATCAGTATTATCTGCATTTTATAGACATATAATCAGAGCTCTAGGCTGAAGTCTAGAGAGACTAAATAAATTTCCAAGATCTCACAAATAAAGACAGTATTTGTGGCAAATAAAGACAGTATTTCTAACAAATAAAGACAGTATTTTATATCTGAGTCTTACTTCTGAGACTGTGATTGCAACATGCTGTGTTGTCTTACAATGCCCATCACGTCTCCATACTTGGCTAAGCTGAACTAAGTATATGCTTTTTTCCTCCTCCCCAAGCACACATCCTCTGATTAAAGCTGCATTCTCAAGAACACTTTTCATATAATGTGCTGGTAAACTTCTACCCAGCTGTGGATGTGACTGGTGATAGAAGCAAGGTCCGATGCTGTAAAGAAATATTGCATAGGAACCTGGAATGTCAGGTCCATGAATCAAGGCAAATTGGAAGTGGTCACACAAGAGATGGCAAGAGTGAACGTTGACATTCTAGGAATCAGCAAACTAAAATGGACTGGAATGGGTGAATTTAACTCAGATGACCATTATATCTACTACTGCGGGCAGGAATCCCTCAGAAGAAATGGAGTAGCCATCATGGTCAACAAAAGAGTCCGAAATGCAGTACTTGGATGCAATCTCAAAAACGACAGAATGATCTCTGTTCGTTTCCAAGGCAAACCATTCAATATTACTGTCTATGCCCCAACCAGTAATGCTGAAGAAGCTGAAGTTGAATGGTTCTATGAAGACCTACAAGACCTTGTAGAACTAACACCCAAAATAGATGTCCTTTTCATTATAGGGGACTGGAATGCAAAAGTAGGAAGTCAAGAAACACCTGGAGTAACAGGCAAATTTGGCCTTGGAATGCAGAATGAAGCAGGGCAAAGACTAATAGAGTTTTGCCAAGAAAATGCACTTGTCATAGCAAACACCTTCTTCCAACAACACAAGAGAAGACTCTACACATGGACATTACCAGATGGTCAACACCGAAATCAGATTCATTATATTCTTTGCAGGCAAAGAGGGAGAAGCTCTATACAGTCAGCAAAAACAAGACCAGGAGCTGACTGTGGCTCAGATCATGAACTCCTTATTGCCAAATTCAGACTCAAATTGAAGAAAGTAGGGAAAAGTGCTAGACCATTTAGGTATGACCTAAATCAAATCCCTTAAGATTATACAGGGGAAGTGAGAAATAGATTTAAGGGCCTAGATCTGATAGATAGAGTGTCTGATGAACTATGGAATGATGTTCGTGACATTGTACAGGAGACAGGGATTAAGACCATCCCAATGGAAAAGAAATGCAAAAAAGCAAAATGGCTGTCTGTGGAAGCCTTACAAATAGCTGTGAAAAGAAGAGAGGCGAAAAGCAAATGAGAAAAGGAAATATATAAGCATCTGAATGCAGAGTTCCAAAGAATAGCAAGAAGAGATAAGAAAGCCTTCTTCAGTGATCAATGCAAAGAAATAGAGGAAAAGAACAGAATGGGAAAGACTAGAGATCTCTTCAAGAAAATTAGAGATACCAAGGGAACATTTCATGCAAAGATGGGCTCGATAAAAGACAGAAATGGTCTGGACCTAACAGAAGCAGCAGATATTAAGAAGAGGTGGCAAGAATACACAGAAGAACTGTACAAAAAAGATATTAACAACCCAGATAATCACGATGGTGTGATCACTCATCTAGAGCCAGACATCCTGGAATGTGAAGTCAAGTGGGCCTTAGAAAGCATCACTATGAACAAAGCTAGTGGAGGTGATGGAATTCCAGTTGAGCTGTTTCAAATCCTGAAAGATGATGCTGTGAAAGTGCTGCACTCAATATGCCAGTAAATTTGGAAAACTCAGCAGTGGCCACAGGACTGGAAAAGGTCAGTTTTCATTCCAATCCCAAAGAAGGGCAATGCCAAAGAATGCCCAAACTATCACACAATTGCACTCATCTCACATGCTAGTAAAGTAATGCTCAAAATTCTCCAAGCCAGGCTTCAGCAATACGTGAACCGTGAACTTCCTGATGTTCAAGCTGGTTTTAGAAAAGGCAGAAGAATCAGAGATCAAATTGCCAACATCCGCTGATTCATGGAAAAAGCAAGAGAGTTCCAGAAAACCATCTATTTCTGCTTTATTGACTATGCCAAAGCCTTTGACTGTGTGGATCACAATAAAATGTGGAAAATTCTGAAAGAGATGGGAATACCAGACCACCTGACCTGCCTCTTGAGAAATCTGTATGCAGGTCAGGAAGCAACAGTTAGAACTGGACATGGAACAACAGACTGGTTCCAAATAGGAAAAGGGGTGCATCAAGGCTGTATATTGTCACCCTGCTTATTTAACTTCTATGAAGAGTACATCATGAGAAATGCTGGGCTGGAAGAAACACAGGCTGGAATCAAGATTGCCAGGAGAAATATCAATAACCTCAGATATGCAGGTGACACCACCCTTATGGCAGAAAGTGAAAAGGAACTAAAAAGCCTCTTGATAAAAGTGAAAGTGGAGAGTGAAAAAGTTGGCCTAAAGCTCAACATTCGGAAAACGAAGATCACAGCATCTGGTCCCATCACTTCATGGGAAATAGATGGTTAAACAGTGGAAACAGTGTCAGACTTTATTTTTGGGGGCTCCAAAATCACTGCAGATGGTGACTGCAGCCATGAAATTAAAAGACGCTTACTCCTTGGAAGAAAAGTTATGACCAACCTAGACAGCAGATTCAAAAGCAGAGATGTTACTTTGCCAACTAAGGTCCATCTAGTCAAGGCTATCATTTTTCCTGTGGTCATGTATGGATGTGAGAGTTGGACTGTGAAGAAGGCTGAGCACCGAAGAATTGATGCTTTTGAACTGTGGTGTTGGAGAAGACTCTTGAGAGTCCCTTGGACTGCAAGGAGACACAACCAATCTATTCTGAAGGAGATCAGCCCTGGGATTTCTTTGGAAGAAATGATGTTAAAGCTGAAACTCCACTACTTTGGCCACCTGATACAAAGAGTTGATTCATTGGAAAAGACTCTGATGCTGGGAGAGATTGGGGGCAGGAGGAGAAGGGGACGACAGAGGATGAGATGGCTGGATGGCATCACTGACTCGATTGACGTGAGTCTGAGTGAACTCCGGGAGTTGGTGATGGGCAGGGAGGCCTGGCGTGCTGCAATTCATGGGGTCGCAAAGAGTCGGACATGACTGAGCGACTGAACTGAGCTGAAACTTCTACTGTCTTCCTACTATCTACCTTTTCCCAAAGGTTTAGTTTCTCCTTGGTTCCCACCTAGTCCTGTGGCCTTATCAAATTATGTTTCTATATTAAACTGGAAACACACATTCATACTATAGATTCGTATCCATAAATTTCACTTGCCTTATATGTCTAATATGCAATAGCAGTTTTGTTCTCTGATTATTTGGTTTTATCCATCTTTCTCTCATCTTTAGTAATACATATTATTTGCCATTTGAACCTATATAATCTATCTTTTGTGCCCATTATCTTCTTGCCCCTTCCTTTCTTTATTTTCTCCTGTATTCTCATATTGGTTCAAAATTTTGTTCTTTGCATCACTGATTCAACGTTCTCCAATGTCAAGTCTATTGTTTATTGCTATCAAAGCAGATTTCCTGCAGCATGCATAGACTGTTGGCAGATAGCAGTGATTCAGCAAATGCTAGTTTCCTTCTCCAAGTGTGAGACCAAGCAACTCAAATGCACATTAGGGTATGGTCCATTGGAAGCATCCTTGATAAGTAGAATCTTGTTTTAACTAAAAAAATGGAATGTCATTAGTGGCTCAAACACACTGCTTAAAAAATTCTGAGGCAAATAAGGTTTCAGGGTGTGGCCTTTTGATGACCACTGAAGAACTGTTATTATCAATGATAGAGTAACCCAGGATAGCAACCTGAGTTACTTTAAGAGCTGGAATAAAGGACTATGTAGGCTTCAGAAAGTAAACATATCCAAATTATCCATAAAAAAAGGCTATCAATTTCTGCCAGGATCAGAAATAAGTTTCTATTTTTTTTTCAATGCAATGGACTACACAGAATTTCTTTTCACATCAATTCTGTAGGGGAGTCAAGAATGGGATTCTTAGCACTTGAACACTTCTACAATCTTTCCAATAGAGTATACAATTAATAAAATTAGAAAGTATTTAAATACACTTAGCTGTGCAACTAGACTAAATATAAATTAAACCTTTTCAAAATTCACAAGTCACTTCATAGTCTTGCAGTGCTTCATAGTACTCACTGTAATCCTAAATTCTGATTGCACTATGCATGTGGAAGTTACAAGTAGCTCAATTTGAATAAGCACTGATTTTATAGTCACCTAAGAGACCCTGAAAATTGGCATTAGCTATTCCCAGCTGGTGCTAGTGGTAAAGAACCTGACTGCCAATGCAGGAGATGTAAGAGATACAGATTCAATCCCTCAGTCTGGAAGATCCCCTGGAGAAGGGCATGGCAACCCATTCCAGTATTCTGGTCTGGAGAATCCCATGTTCCATGGGGTTGCAAAGAGTTAGACACAACTGAGTGACTTTCAGTTCTTGGGGAGAAGGGTACAAGCACATTTTATCTTTAGTTATTAAAACAAACAAACAAAAAAGAGTATTTCTCCTTAAATTGGTAAGGCAAACTGTACATTTTCTTCATTTGAAAAAAATCTAAATTTTACATAACAACTCATTTTCCATTCATTTCTGTACCAAAAATTCAAAGTGATTTTCCCAGGAATTCTGATGTAAAACACAGCATATGCATCAACTTGCATAATACAAAATCTATGCGAAATTTTACAAAAATTTCAATTTATATACGAGCTCACATGTTCCCATGTATCACCTGTATTCAATCAAGACTATGAGTCAAAAGTTAAAAGTACTACTGAGAGTATAATAAAATTAATTTAATGTAGAACAAATAAAACAAGAAAAGTGGAGTAGATTCTGTTAATTTGATCCAGTGTGAGTAAGAGTACAAAAATATATTTCTTCTAACCAATGGCATTTTTGTTTTATATTTCCTCTTTTCAGATGTGCATTTATTCATTGGGCTGTTATTTTGCTGGTACAGGGTATTTCCATTTCATATTGGCAGAATCCCAGGATAACACAGTAGATGGAATTTGGAACACTGTAGTTTAGGGAGGAGATCACTCAGGAGGATTCAATGGGTATGAAATGCCAACTAATTAAACACCTGGAGATGAAAAGCACTCTCCCTGACTGAATTCTGGCAAATGTGTCATTTCAATATTCATAGAATCATAGCCAGGTCATGGATATATAGTTCTGGAGAAATAACAATCCTGCCAACCTAGAGAGTCTTTTCCTCAAAATGTAGAAAAGACAGAAAGTTTTATTATTGAATAAGCACATCCAAATTACACTGCCTCATAAGTAAGCCAAAGAAATTCCCACCTTATTTATACAGCCAAACAGTCACAACCCATTATGTGCATATGTTCTCAAGTCCCTCTAATAGGACTTAACACCATAATTTGCTACAAATTTGTTCATAACATTTCTTCTATGTTTACTTAGGAATTAAGGTAACCATTAATTGCATTTCTCCAAAGGTATATTAAAACTTCTTATCTCTACAACAAGCAGATGGTTACAGCTCAAAGCAACTTATGCCTAGCTGAAACTCCCACCATGACAGGTAGCAGAGATGCTATCTTTGTAAATTTTTACATTACAGAAGAATAACTCTCAGCCACTAAAAAAAGGAAAAAAAAATCTTAGGTTGTAAACCTGACAATAGGGTTACTAAGCCTCTAAAAATATACACATGCATATCGAAAGGTTACTTTAGAGAAAGAATTTACAACTACTAGGTTTCTCATAGAAAAGCTGTAAAGGAGAGGGGAAAAAATGCTAAGAGGAAAACATTCTTTCCATTTCTGTAACACAGAAAATTAAATTTCTATTTATCCTTATAACGGGTAAATAGCAAAGTGCAGGCACAGGAAAGTACCTTCTGTCCTGATAGAGACACTATCAGATTTGAGTGGGAGTTCCAGTGGCTTTGGATGAATGATGCAGGCCAGGTAACATTGCAAGCGTTCAGAAAACTAAATTATCATTGGAACTAAAGTCTAAAAAAGTGGAAAGAATCTACAGACTAAACCAAAGGAGGGTCAGTGCCTGCTAAAACAAAAGTTTTAAATAGGATCAAAAGTCTAGTATAATAATCAATATATTTAGGATACAATTAAAAATCACTCATTACACCAAGAACCAAGAAACTTGTAATTTGAATGAGAAAAAAACAATTAACTGGTGGTAATACTGAGATGAGTTGCATGTTAAAATTATCTGAAAAGAATTTTAATTTATTTTATTGGAGTTTAGCTGCTTTATAATGTTGTGTTAGTTTCTGCTGTACAGCAAAATGAATCAACAATGCATATACATATATTCCCTCTTTGTCACCACAGAGCATTGGGTAGAGTTCCCTTTGCTATACACTTAACTTCTCATTAGTTTAAAAGCATTTTAAAGCAGAAGTCATAAAAATGCCTCAACCATTAATTACAAATTCTCTTAAAAGAAAAATAGATAATTTTAGCAAGAAACCAGAAATTGCAAAATATCTGAATAGAAATTATAGAATTAAAAAAAAATGCAATGACCAAAATTTTTAAAACTCTACTCAGTAGTAGACTAGAGAGGACAGAAAATTGAATCAGTGAACAGTGAACTTAAAGATAGATCAATAGAATGTATTCAATATAAACAACAGAGGAAAAAACAGACAAAAAATGAGCACAACAATGATTTTCAAAACATTTTTAAAAATTGATTTAAAATTTTATCAGAATGAGAGGGAAAAGAGTGGAGCTAAAAGAGTAAGACACACAGTGGCAGAAAATCTCCCAAATTTAGCAACAAGATATAGACCTATAGATCTGAGAAGCTGAATGAACTCTACATAGAATACACTGAAACAAAAATAATTCAGAAACCCATTATAGTTAAACTTCTGAAAAACAAAGACAAAAAAAAAAAAAAACCTTGAGAGTGTTGTCAACAAACATTGCAGAGTGGGTAGCTCCAAGAGGCCATCTCTCCACAGAAACACTGGAAAACCCAGCAAAACAGAATCAACTTTGTTAGAACTCTGGGAAGCAGTCAAAGGTTTACAATGAGCAAGCAAATGAGGAATCAAGGAAAAGTCAACTTAAAAATGGTAGGAAAGCTTTGTAATATTTTACTTGTTCTTACCCACTCTCCTCTCCTGCATAGAAATAGTCTTAAGACAGCAGTCAAGTTTCCAAGATTGGACACTGGTCCTTAATTCCAGATGGAGCAGAGCATATTTTATTTTCTAATCACTGTGTTTATGTTTTCTTACATGTGTGATGGCTACCTGAAAGACTTGACTTACTTTTCTTAACTTAGAATTTCTTAGGGCGTAAAAGTGGGCACCCAGAAAGCATGCCTTAAAAACAGCAAAAGGCAAATGAATAATCCACTGCCACCTGAGGCACAGATTACAGCTGAAGCAAACAATAAATACACCAAAAACCAGGGAAGAAAGCTCAGGGAGAGATATTCTTTGTAATATTAGAGCACTGAAGACATACCTAATATACCAAGATATTTGGAAGGCCATGTGCATGTCCAGGTTAGGACGCATGCTCAGAAAAGACCTGAGAAGATCCTACAAATTCAACTGTGACTAATCATTAGGCTCAGTACAAGCAGGAAGTGAGAGCTAAGACAAAATTGTAAATAACCACACTAAAACCACAAAAACCAATCTGCAAAGACTAGGAGATTTTTAAAAATTATTTCCCCTTTTATTTGGCTATTGGCATTCAAGTAGATCTCTGTCAAAACACAAATTAAAATAATAGAGACTTTGTGACTACACATGACAAATAATTCAGATATTACAAAAAAGATTTTAAAAATTCACTAAACAGCAACAAATCAAAGACTAAGGAAGAATCTTATTTCAGTCACAAAATAATATTATTCATAATATCTGGTTTTCAAGAAAACATTTCAAAGCATGTAAAGAAACAACAAATGATGCCCATTCAAAGAAACTTAAGAGAAACTGTCCCCAAGGAGATAAACACATTGGACTTAGAAGAAAAGGACTTTAAATTATCTGTTCAAATATGCTCAAATAACCAAAGGAAAATATAAACAAAGAATTAAGGGAAATCAGTAGAAAAATGCATAAACAAGTAGAGAATATCAATAAAGAGACGTAAATTACAAAGAAAGGAACTAAATATGTTCTGGATATGAAAAGCATAATAATTGAAGTGAAATCACTCTAGAAGCTTTCAAAAGCATATCTGAGCAGGCAAAAGAAAGAATCAATGAACTTGAAAATATGTGAATTGAAACTATCCAGTGACTTGTCATGTACAAGAGATCCTTAATAAAATTAACATTGGATTTTGCAACAGAATTCATAGAGGACAGATGCAGTGGGATGATATTTTTAAAGTGCTAAAAGAAGAAAACTCTCAATCAAGAATACTATATCTGATAAAGCAATCATTGAAAAATAAAGGAGAAATTAATATATTCCCAGATGAAAAAAACTCTGAGAGAGTTTAATAGTAAATTTACCCCACAAGAAATGCTAAGGAAATCTATCAGGCTGAAATAAAAAGAAACTAAACAGTAGCTCAAAACTATATGAAGAAATAAAGGCCACTATATAGGAAAGAGTCAGTATTGTTGTATTTTTAGTTCATAACTTCTGTTTTTATTTCCTACATGATATAAAACACAAATATATGAAACTATGTGTGCTTGTGCATGCTCAGTTGCTTCAGTGATGTCTGACTCTTTGCGACCCTATGGACAGTAGCCCCCAGGCTCCTCTGTCCAAGGGATTCTCCAGGCAAGAATACTGGAGTGGGTTGCCATGCGCTCTTCCAAGTGATCTTCCTGACCCAGGGGTCAAACCCATGTCTCCTTACATCTCCAGCATTGGCAAGTGGGTTCCTTGCCACTGATGGCCAAACAATAAAGACATACTTAATACAATAACAACAAAAGGGGGAGAAGTGGAGCTATCTAGGAGCAGATATTTTCAAGGCTATTGAAATTTAGTTGATATCAATTCAAACTAGAATATTGCACCTTTCTTAAATTTAGGGTATTAAATGTACACACTAAGAAAATATATTTAAAACACATATAAAAGGAAGAGTATATTTAAAAAATAGAAGCCAACTATTACTGTCTATAGGAGAGTCACTTTAACTCCACAGATACAAGTAGCTTGAAAGTGAAAGGATGGGAAAAGATGCTCTATCCAAATAACCACAAGAGCTAAAGGGACTGTAATAAAAAAAAAATAGACTAAATAAAAGAATTATTATAAGAGAAAAGAGGGATATAGCAATATTGATATGGAGAGGGCAATGGCACCCCACTCCAGTACTCTTGCCTGGAAAATCCCATGGACGGAGGAGACTGGTAGGCTGCAGTCCATGGGATTGCCAAGAGTCGGACACGACTGAGCGACTTCACTTTCACTTTTCACTTTCATGCATTGGAGAAGCAAATGGCAACCCACTCCAGTGTTCTTGCCTGGAGAATCCCAGGGACGGAGAAGCCTAGTGGGCAGCCGTCTATGGGATCGCATAGAGTCGGACACGACTGAAATGACTTAGCAGCAGCAGTAGCAGCATATCGATAATAGTGTAAGCTCATTGAGAAGTTTCAATAACTATAACACATCACATCAAATAAGAGTTTCAAAATACATATGGCAAACATTGATAGAGTTAAAGGGAGAAACAATTCTGCAATTATGGTTGGAGATTTTATAACCCCACTTTTAATAACAAGTAGAAAATCTTGATAGGAAATCAGTAAGGAATTAGAAGAACTGAACAACACTTATAAGCCAACAAGAACTAACAGATATAAATAGCACACTCCACCCAACACCAACAGAATACACATTCTCCTCAAGTACATACAGACATTTTAAATGACAGATGAACTGTTAGGGAAAAAAAAAAACCTCCACATCTTAAAATATTTAAAATGCTGAAATCATACCACATCACAATGGAGTGAAATTAGAAATAAAAAAAAACAAGAGAGGAAAAAAAAACAAGACTCAACTAAATGTTGTCTACAAAAACCCCACTTTATTTATTTAGCGTGGGTTTGTCTGTGTGCATGTGTGTGTGTGTATGCACTTGCGTCTGCCTTTCCTGGCCACCGTTTCCTCTCTCCCTATGTAGGTCACTACTCTCATTATTTCCTCCATGCATTTTAAATGATAAACAAAACAGTTTATTTCTTTGTGAACTTTACATGAATTTCAAATAACATAATGATGTTTATATTCTTTTGTGATTTGTTTTTGCCTTAGCATTGGTTCATCCTGATTGTTAAGTGTAGCTGTAATTCATTCATTAGTAATCACCCTATGACTATAGCATGATTTATTTACTTATTCTATTGTTGTTCCACCATATTTTATGACAATTACCTCCTTCAAATCCTTGATATTTACCATTGTGCTTCCTAACCCCTGTACCACAGGGGTGAATATCCATCTCCTTAAAAGCTATGCACAGGCCATATTTTATTTTTGTCTTCTGTACTCAAGTGAATCTGGAGTTATTTATACACGCTCAAAGTTCTTGGAATGTGAAGAGTTGCTTGGTTACTAATGAATAATTGTTTTAAAGACTTTTTTTTTCCCTGCAATTGCAGCACTCGTCTCAGATAAGGCACATAGTCAGTGGCCAGCAAATTCTTCCAGGTGATAATACTAACTATGCCTGGTCAGTCATGAGAATGACTTTAAAGCAGAGTTTTGAATTAGATATTTTTAATGCATATCTTTCTTTTCCACACTGAACTGAATTATTAATGTTAAAAAAACTTATCTGATGCTTTTTAACAACTGAAAAATTGTGACTGTAGTAGTGCCATGAGAGGTATAAAATCAAAGTCAAGCCCCAGATCCATTTGAAAATCAGTCTTTTGGTGATCCCGGCAGCTTCTTGTACCTCCTCCCACACTCCCTGACCAGCCCTGCATTATACTGACTGCTGAAGAGCAGTCAATTCCAAACCCACCGTGGAGAACAAAAAGAAGAAACCTTAACACCGTTTGGTGGGAAGCTGAAAGGTTTCCAGCAAACCATCAGTTGGTCTTTACATGGTACTGTGTGACTGAATAATCTATAGCAGTTAAGTGCTTTAAACTTTTTTTGTTCCCTTTTTAACTGTGAAATATATAAATATCTGAAATATGTATACAGTTGAAGAGAGCAATAAAAATACATCCACATAATGACTCAAACCAATAAACAAAATACAGCCAGCACCACAAAAGTCCCAACCTCATACATTCCTGTCCCCAATATCCATTTATCTTGACTTTTCTAAGAATCATTTTCTTACATTTCTTTGCAATTTTGGAATCTAAGAAAGCAAGTTTGCTTGGTTTTGAATTTTATATAACTGGAATTTTATTGTATGTATTATTTGGGGATCTGTTTCTTATTAAAAATTATAGTAAAATACACACAACATAAAATTTACCACCTTGATGATTTTAAGTATAAAGGTTAGTGGCATTAGGTACAATCACTTTATTTTTAAAATGTGTTAATCCATTTAAACTAAATTTAAAAAAAATTTATATTTCTCACACCCCCTGCCTCCTGTAGTCACCAATCTGTTCTTTGTATATACATGAACTTGATTTTTTTAAGAAACCCACTTTAAATATAAATGCATATAGATGGAAAGCAAGTGGATAGAGAAATATATAAAATGTTATCACTAATCAAATAAAGTTGTAGTAAAAATATTAATTTTAGAGCAGACTTTAAGGCAAGGAAAGTTATCAAGACAAAGAGGACCATTACATAATGATAAAGGGGGTCAGTTCTCAAAAAAGATATAGCAATTCTTAATATGTATGCACTTAACATCATAACACATTAAAGAATTTAAAAGTGTAGAAATTAAACAATGTCTACTTAGAATACCATGGAATTAAACTAGAAATCAAAAACAGAAAGACAGGGATTAAACAACACACTTCTAAATAACACACAGGCTAAAGAAGAAATCTCAAGATAAATTTTAAAATATTCCTGGTAGCTCAACTGGTAAAAAAAAAATCCATCTGCAATGCAGGAGACCCCAATTCTACTTCTGGGCCAGGAAGATCCCCTGGATATGGGATAGGCTACCCACTTCAGTATTCTTGGGCTTCCCTGGTAGCTCAGTCGGTAAAGAATCTGCCTGCAATGTGGGAGACCTGGGTTCCATCCCTGGTTGGGAAAATCCCCAGTAGGAGGGCATGGCAACCCACTCCAGTATTCTTGCCTGGAGAATCCCCATGGACAGAGGAGCCTGGAGGGCTACAGTCCAAAGGGTTGCAAAGAGTTGGACATGACTGAGTGACTAAGCATAGCACATACAAAGTAGAAATCTCAAGATAAATTTTAAAATATTTTGAACTAAATGAAAAAGGCTCATAGTTTCAATGAGTTAGAAACTAAAGAAAGTAGGGAAAACCACTAGACCACTCAGTGAAAGTGGAGTGAAAATGAAAGTCACTCAGTCATGTCCGACTCCTTGCGACCCCATGGACTGATCCATGGGGCTCTCCAGGCCAGAATACTGGAGTAGGTAGCCTTTCCCTTCTCCAAGGGATCTTCCCAACCCAGCGATCGAACCCAGGTCTCCCGCATTGCGGGCAGATTCTTTACCAGCTGACCCACAAAGGAAGCCCAAGAATACTGGAGCAGGTAGCCTATCCCATCTCCAGTGGATCTTCCCAACTCAGGAATTGAACTGGGGTCTCCTGCATTGCAGGCAGATTCTTTACTAACTGAGCTATGAGGGAAGCCCAAGACTATTCAAATCCCTTATGATTATACAGTGGAAGTGAGAAATAGATTCAAGGAATTAGATTTGATAGAGTGCCTTAAGAACTATGGACAGAGGCTTGTAACATTGTATAGGAAACAGGGATCAAGACCATTCCCATGGAAAAGAAACACAAAAAGGCAAAATGGTTGTCTGAGGAGGCCTTACAAATAGCTGTGAAAAGAAGGGAAGCGAATGGCAAAGGAGAAAAAGAAAGATACACCCATTTGAATGCAGAGTTTCAAAGAAAAGCAAGGAGAGATAAGAAAGCCTTCCTCAGTGATCAATGCAAAGAAATAGAGGAAAATTATAGAATGGGAAAGACTAGAGATCTCTTCAAGAAAATTAGAGATACCAAGGGAATATTTCATGCAAAGATGGGCTCAATAAAGGACAGAAATGGTATGGAACTAACAGAAGCAGAAGATATTAAGGAGAAGTGAAGTGAAAGTCGCTCAGTCGTGTCCAACTCTTTGTGACCCCATGGACTATACAATCCAAGGAATTCTCCAGGCCAGAATACTGGAGTGGGTAGCCTTTACCTTCTCCAGGGTATCTTCCCAGCCCAGGGATCAAACCCAGGTCTCCTGCATTGCAGGTGGCTTCTTTACCCGCTGAGCCACAAGGGAAGCCCAGAAGATATTAAGGAGAGGTGGCAAGAATACACAGAAGAACTATACAAAAAAGATCTTCACAACCCAGATAATCATGATGGTGTGATCACTCATCTACAGCCAGACATCCTAGAATGCGAAGTCAAGTGGGCCTTAGCAAGCATCTCTAGGAACAAAGCTAGTGGAGGTGACAGAATTTCAGTTCAGCTATTTCAAATACTGAAAGATGATGCTGTGAAAGTGCTGCACTTAATATGTCAGCAAATTTGGAAAACTCAGCAGTGGCCACAAGACTGGAAAAGGTCAGTTTTCATTCCAATCTCAAAGAAAGACAATGCCAAAGAACGCTCAAACTACTGCACAACTGTGCTAATCTCACATGCTAGTTAAGTAATGCTCAAAATTCTCCATGCCAGGCTTCAACAATATGTGAACTGTGAAATTCCAGATGTTCAAGCTAGATTTAGAAAAGGCAGAGAAACCAAAGATCAAATTGCTAACATCCACTGTATCATCAAAAAAACAAGTGAATTCCAGAAAAACATCTACTTTATTGACTATGCCAAAGCCTTTGACTGTGTGGATCACAACAAACTGCAAAATTCCTCAAGAGCTGGGAATACCAGACCACCTGACCTGCCTCTTGAGAAATCTGAATGCAGGTCAACAGTTAGAACTGAACATGGAACAACAGACTGGTTCCAAATAGGGAAAGGCATACATCAAGACTGTATATTGTCACCCTACTTATTTAACTTCTATGCAGAATGTGAAATGCCAGATTGTCACCCTACTTATTTAACATCTAACTGAATGCAACAGTTAGAACTGGACATGGAACAACAGACTGGTTCCAAATAGGGAAAGGCATACATCAAGACTGTATATTGTCACCCTACTTATTTAACTTCTATACAGAGAACATCATGTGAAATGCCAGATTGGATGAAGGACAAGCTGGAATGAAGATTGCCGGGAGAAATATCAATAGCCTCACATATGCAGATGACACCACCCTTATGGCCGAAAGTGAAGAAGAACTAAAGAGTCTTTTGATGAAAGTGAAAAAGGAGAGTGAAAAAGTTGGCTTAAAACTCAACATTCAGAAAACTGAGATCACGCATCTGGTCCCATCACTTCATGGCAATTAGATGGGGAAAAAATGGAAACAGTGAGAGACTTATTTTTTTTTGGCTCCAAAATCACTGCAGATGGTGACTGTAACCCTGAAATTAAAAGATGCTTGCTCCTTGGGAAAAAGTTATGACCAACCTAGACAGCATATTAAAAAGCAGAGACATTACTTTGCCAACAAAGGTCCGTCTAGTCAAAGCTATGGTTTTTCCAGTGGTCATGTATGGATATGAGAATTGGACTATAAAGAAAGCAGAGCACTGAAGAATTGATGCTTTTGAACTGTGGTGTTGGAGAACTCTTGAGTGTCCCTTGGATTGCAAGGAGATCCAACCAGTCCATCCTAAAGGAGATCAGTCCTGGGTGTTCATTGGAAGGACTGATGTTGAAACTGAAACTCCAATACTTTGGCCACCTGATGTGAAGAACTGACTCATTTGGAAAGACCCTGATGCTGGGAAAGATTGCGGGAGGGAGGAGAAGGGGACAACAGAGGATGAGATGGTTGGATGGCCTCACCAACTCAGTGGACATGCATTTGAGTAAACTCTGGGAGTTGGTGATGGACAGGGAGGCCTGGCGTGCTGCAATCAAAGGGGTCACAAAGAGTTGGACACTACTGAGCAATGGAACTGAACCGAAATGAAATGAAAATGGAAATATAATTTACCAAAATTTGTGGGATGAGCCAAAAGAAGAGCTTAGAAGGAAATTTATAGCACTGAATGCACAAATTACAAAAGATAAAATGATCTAAAATCAATAAGATAAGCTTCTTCCTTAGGAAACTAGAAAAAGAACAAATTAAATCCAAAGTAGATATAAGTGAAGAAATAAGATTTAGTTAAATGTCAGTGTAGTTGCAAACAGAACATGAGTAGAGAAAATCAAGAAAGCCAAAGTTCATTTTCTGAATAGCTCAAAATTGAGAAGTATCTAGAAAGGCTGACTAATAAAACAAGAAAGAAGACAAAAATTTCAAATATCAGAAATGAAAGAGGATATATCACCACAGTTTCTATGGACATTAAAAGGATAATAAAGGAATGCTACAAATAATTCTATGTGCACAAATTTGATAAATTTAATAAAATGGACCAATTCCTTGAAAGATACAATTTGATAAAGCTAACACAAAAAGAAGCAGAAAAATCTGAATAGACCTGTATCAGTGAAATCAAATCAATAATTAAACTTCCTAAATAGAAAACATCAGGCCCAGATGGGTTCACCGGTGAATTCTACTGTATATTTAAGGGAGAAATTATTTATATTAAATCTTGACAATCTCCTATAGAGGACAGAAGCAGAGGGAATATTTTAATACTCATTCCATGAGGCCAGCATTACCCTAATACCAAGACCAGACAAAGACATTAAAAAACAAAAACAACAGATGAATATCTCTTATGAATACAGCTATAAAATCCCTTAATAAAATATTAGCAAATTACATCCAGCAATATATACAAAGAATTATATACCAACATCAAGTGAAATTTATTCTAGTTATGTACAGCTGGTCCAACACTGGAAAATCAATTGATGTAACCCATCACTTCAATAAGTTAAAGAAAAATTACTTGAATATATCAACAGATGCAGAAAAAGCATTTGAAAAAATTCAATATCCATTCAGGATAAAATATAAACTAGGAATAGAGGGAAACTTCTTTTCTTTGATAAAAACAAAAATCTACAAAAATCCTATGGTTAACATAATACTTAATGTTAGAAACAAAGTTTTCCCACTAAGATCAGTTACTCTCACCATTACTTTTCAAGATCATACTGACAGTTCTAGCTCATGCAATAAAACAAGAAAAGGAAATGAAATATTTTCAGGTTAGGAAAAAAGAAATAAAATAGTCTGTTTGCAGATGGCATGATCATCTACAGAAATTCCAAAAGAATCAGTAAAAATACTCTTGGAACTAACAAGTAATCATAGCAAAGTTGCAGGATATAGGATAATATATAAAAATCACCTACTTTCCTATATGCCAGCAATGATCAAGTGGAATTTGAAATTTAAAAATGCAACATCTACTTAGGAACTAACTTAACCAAATGGTTGAAAAACCTACACTATGAAAACTATAATATATTGATGAAGAAAATTAAGATATCCTGTGTTCATTGATTGGAAGAATTAATATTGCTAAAATATCCATGCTACCCAAACAGATGTACAGACTGAATGCAATCCCTATCAAAATACCCATGACATTTTTCACAGTACTAGAACAAATAATCCTAAAAATTGTATGGAACCACAAAAGACCTTGCATACCCATAGCAATCTTGAGAAAAAAGAATAAAGTTGGAGACATTATACTGTCTGACTTGAGACTTTACTACAAATTATATTAATCTACACAACATGGCACTGGCAAAAAAATAAAAATAGACATATATATCAATGGAAAAGAACAAAGAGCTGAGAAGTAAACCCATGCACTTATGCTCAATTAATCTACAGTATGGGAGGCAAGAATATACAACAGAGAAAAGACACTTTCTTCAATAAGTGGTACCGTGAAAATCATAAAGCTACAGGTAAAAGAATGAAATTTGGACAGTTTTTTTTTACAAAAAAAATTCAGACTGTATTAAAGACATAAATGTGAGACCTAAAAAGATAAATCTGAAAAAAATCATAGGATGAGCACTCTTTGATGTAAATTATAGCAATATTTCTTTAGATCTGTCTCCTAAAGCAAAGGAAACAAAAGCAAAAATAAATGGGACCTAATTAAACTTAAAAACTTGTATATCAAAGGAAACAATCTATAAAGTGAAAAGGCAATCTACTAAATGGGAGAAAATATTTTCAAATGATATGACTGATAATAGATTAATACCTAAAATATATAAATATCTCATTCAACTCAATAAAAAATCAAAACCTGATTAAAACATGGGTAAAAGACCTGAATAGGCTTCCCTGGTAGCTCAGATTGTAAAGAATCTGACTGCAATGCAGAAGACCTGGGTTTGATTCCTGGGTTGGGAAGACCCTCCAGAGAAGGAAAGGGCAACCTGCTCCAGTATTCTTGCCTGGGAAATCCAATGGACAGAGAAACCTGGTGGTCTATAGTCCATGGTATCACAAAAGAGTCAGATGTGACTAAACAGTTAACATGTTCACACGCTAGAAGACATGAATAGACATTTTTCCTAAGAAGACATACAGATGGCCAACAAGCATATGAAAAGATGCTAAATATCACTAATCATCAGAGAAACACAAATCAAAGCAACAATGAGATATCACCTCACATCTGTCAGACTGTTTATCATCAAAAAGGCCACAAATAATAAATGTTCACTAGCATATGGAGAAAATGGTACCTTAGGACACAGTTGATGGGAATGTAAATTGGTTCAGTCACTGTAGAGCACACTATGGGGGCTCTTCAAAAACTAAAAATAGAGCTACTACATGATCGAGAAATTCCACTCGGGTATATATCTGAAGAAAACAAAACACTAACTCAAAAAGATACATGCACCCCAGTGTTCATAGAAGCATTACTTACAACAGCCAAGATATGACAGCAACCTAAGTGTCTGATAAGAGATGAATGGATAAAGATATGGTGTGTGTGTATAAATGTATGTGTGTGTATGTTCACACGTAGCACATATATGTGTGTATGTATTATATATACATATATATATACACACAGACACATTAATTGCGTTAGTCACTTAGTCATGACTTTTTGTGACTCCATGGGCTGTAGCCTGTGTTCATGGAATTCTCTAGGTAGGAACACTGGAGTGGGTTGCCATTCCCTTCTCCAGGGGATCTTCCCGACCCAGGTATTGAACCAAGGTCTTCCACATTGCCAGAAGATTCTTTACAATCCAAGCCACCAGGGAAGCCCTGTGGTATTAGCAAAAGAATACAGTGTGGTATTAGCAAAAGAACACAAAAAAACAGATCAATGGGTTAGAACAGAGAGAGCAGAAATATAACCATATTAATATAGTCAACCAATCTTTGACAAATGAGCAAAGGCAATTCAATGAAACAAGCATAGTCTTTTCAATATATAGTGCTATAATGACAGATAATGCTGTGAAAGTGCTGCACTCTATATGTCAACAAATTTGGAAAACTCAGCAGTGGCCACAGGAGTGGAAAAGGTCAGTGTTCATTCCAATCCCAAAGAAAGGCAATGCCAAAGAATGCTCAAACTACCACACAATTGCACTCATCTTATACGCTAGTAAAGTAATGCTCAAAATTCTTCAATCCAGGCTTCAGCAATATGTATGCTGTGAACTTTAAGATGCTCAAGCTGGTTTTAGAAAAGGCAGAGGAACCAGAGATCAGATTGCCAACATCCTCTGGATCATCAAAAAAGCAAGAGAGTTTCAGAAAATCACTTACTTCTGCTTTACTGACTATGCCAAAGCCTTTGACTGTGTGGATCACAATAAACGGTGGAAAATTCTGAAAGAGATGGGAATACCAGACCACCTAACCTGCCTCTTGAGAAATCTGTATGCATGTCAGGAAGCAACAGTTAGAACTGGACATGGAACAACAGATGGTTTCCAAATAGGAAAAGAAGTACATCAAGGCTGTATATTGTCATCCTGCTTATTTAACTTACATGCAGAGTACATCATCAGAAATGCTAGGCTGGAAGAAGCACAAGCTGGAATCAAGATTGCCAGGAAAATATCAATAACTTCAGTTATGCAGATGACACCACCCTTATGGCAGAAAGTGAAGAGGAACTAAAAAGCCTCTTGATGAAAGTGAAAGAGGAGAGTGAAAAAGTTGGCTTCAAGCTCAACATTCAGAAAACGAATATCATGGCATCCAGTCTTATCATTTCATGGGAAACAGATGGAGAAACAGTGGCTGACTTTATTTTGGGGGCCTCCAAAATCACTGCAGATGGTGATTGCAGCCATGAAATTAAAAGACGCTTACTCCTTGGAAGGAAAGTTATGATCAACCTAGATAGCATATTGAAAGCATAGGCATTACTTTGCCAACAAAGGTCCATCTAGTCAAGGCTATGCTTTTTCCAGTAGTCATGTATGGATGTGAGAATTGGACTATAAAGAAAGCAGAGTGCCAAAGAATTGATGCTTTTGAACTGTTGTGTTGGAGAAGACTCTTGAGAATCCCTTAGACTGCAAGGAGATCCAGCCAGTCCATCCTGAAGGATATCAGTCCTGGGTGTTCATTGGAAGGACTGATGTTGAAGCTGAAACACCAATACTTTGGCCACCTGATACAAAGAGCAGACTCATTTGAAAAGACCCTGATTCTGGGAAAGATTGAGGGCTGGAGGAGAAGGGGATGACAGAGGGTGAGATGATTGGATGGCATCACTGACTCAATGGACATGAGCTTGTGTAGACTCCAGGAGTTGGTAATGGACAGGGAGGCCTGGCATGCTGCTGATCATGAGATGGCAAAGAATCAGACACAACTGAGTGACTGAACTGAACTATAATGACTGGACACCCACATGTATAAAAATGGATCAAACTATAGACCTTACAGCCTTCACAGAAATTAACTCAAAATGGATACATACCTAAATATAAAACTAAACTAAGGAACTTCTAAAATATAATACAGGAGAAGACCTAGAAAAAAACTATCAATAGAAAACTATAACACATCCTTAAAATATGAAGAGAAAATAAAGACATTCTTAAATGAAGGAATAATAAGAATGTGTTGCTATCATTTCTACCCTTAAAGCTATCATTTCTACTCTTAAAGAAGGATAAAGGAACCTCACCAAACAGAAGGATAATGATAATAAATTAAGACTTGATCCTTCACTAATGACAGAATAGTGGACTAAGTAAAAAGAGAAATGATAGACTATATTTTATGACATGAATTTCTTTAGCAATATTTTATGATTAAGGCAAACACAGTAACATCATCTTATGTGGTTCTCAATGCTTAAGGAAAAAATTCTTAAGATATTTATATTTTAGAAGTGCAGAAGTTATAGGAACCTAATTGGAAGGTAAAGATTCTATATTTCATTAGTTAGGATACTGAATCCAATAATTCCAAATTATAATTTCACACACATAATAGCTAGAATAAAATGGAATTTCTGTATTTTTGCCTTACTATCTATTTCACCCCTTCTCAGAATCAGTCCCATTGCATTAATTTTGAGACTTTGATCCAAAGATCTATAGGCACCTAGAGTATAAAGAAGTGATATTACTGTTTTTAAATATCTATACTTAAAGTGAGAATCTCTACTTACAGAATGATATGATTAAAAGTGTTTGACTAAGCAAGTCATCAGAAAAAATGCACTCATTATAAATTATTAAGACACAATGATGAAAAAAGTCAGAAAAGTAACTAGTATAATTTTGATGCAATGTTGGTTGTTATTGCTGTATTTTAAGCATGCACCAACCTTGATCTTGCTAATTCCATTTCTAAACTGAAATCCAAAAACAATGTTAAATGGCTTATATTTATTATTACTTTTTTTCAAATCAAACTCTCTAGAAGAAAATCAACTAGAGGTACTCTTTTGTGCCTAAAAATATACACATAATTCTGTGGGGATACAATAAAGAAAGTGCAATATTCTTCCATAGAATAGATTATTTTATATTAGATAAAACATGTGTCTCTTCTGAGTAACTACTACTGAGATACCTATTAAAATGAAAATTATTTTTTTCAATTAGTCTATTTTTTTCTGTGCATGGTAATCTGCCTGGTCTGCCATTTTATCCAGGAAGTATCTGGAATGCATTTGACTAAACTCCTAAATCATTTACAGTAGAGAATTTTTGACCCATTGAAATTAAAAATTTACTTGTCTTCCAAAGTCAAGTCAATTGTTGATCTTTAGATTCATGGACAGACATCCCCCTAGTGGTTCCAGTAGGGGATTAAAACAAACTGGACAGTCATGGCTACTGTCACTTTTGCTGGTAAATTACTCAGTTTGCAAAGACTGATTTAATCTTATGGATACATGCATTACTTATCAAAGCTGTAGGTGTAGTACGTCCTAACTCATGAGCATGTGAAACCTAATACTCTAACTCAATCTTTGTGTCTCTATGTCTTTATTTAAATACTTGTTTATTGAAATATATGTGTGTATATGTGCCCTTGTGTAAAATAGAAATGTCTTTCCAAATCAAAGGGTGTTGCTGTTCATGAAAACGACATTAGCAAAAAATGTTGCAAAAATATTTGTGTTTCTCAAAGACCTAATCTTGTTGTACTTAATGCTGCTGAACAATGCCCAGTAGATTGAAAAAATTAAAAGAATTGAAACCAAACTAAAACAAAACATGCTCTCTTGCACTAAAAGTGTTTTAAAAAACTAAAGTTAAATGAACACTGTAAAGAACATTTAAATATTTATTGCATGGTTCAGGAAGTTAGTCTTGGTTTCATCTAAGTTTAGATATTGGTGTCTTGCTTAAGTTTTAATACTGAAAGGGAGAATAATAATACAATACATTTATTCAGCAAGTAGTACATAAAAGTCTTATACTACAATTTTGTAAAATTAAAATACCTTTCTATAATGTGCACAATTAACTCCTAATATTTTATAAGCCCAGATTTTTTTTGTATTGCCTCTTCTTAAAAGTGGATCTTGAATATATAGTGGAATTTAGTAGTTAGAACCTTTTGCTGGGCATGTGGTAGAAACAAGTCTGCTTGTACTGAGGTTTCTGATCTTTCTGAAAATCAAAGAATGTGGTAATTTTCTTGACATATTCAGGAAATTCAGTTTTTAGAGTAGATTTCACTACAAATATCTTTTATAACAATAACATTTCATACCAAGCTGAATAATTGTGCTAAAATTTGAAAGATAAAATTAAATATTAGCACAGGGCGATGTTTGATAAATACTTGTTGAATGAATGATAGAGAACACAATTGATTAAATCCATAAAACTGCCTCTTAATTGATCTCAGGAACAAATTAATTCCTTTAATAAAGAGGTTATCTTTTGAAAAGAAAACACAATATTTCTTTATTAGACAAATATCCCCAAAGGGAATATGATTACACACTCTAAAGCTCTCCTGTTACTCATTTTCCAGGTACATGTTATTCTCCAAGTATCTTCTTTTCCCTTGTTTAGACTCATTAATAAGATTATTTACTTTGTCTTCATTACATATAATGCCTTACAGTAGTAGGAATTATGTATATGTTGATTGTTTGATCAAAGTGCCTCTCACTAAACTAAATTACTCAAGTGAAGAAACATGAGGAGGAGGGTGAAGTCAAGAAATTAAACATTTGCCAAATCTAAACAAGCTCAAAGTGGAATATTTTAGGGGTCTCATTTTAAATAACCCTATTGATGAATAACATTTATAGTTGAACCCACTGTTGATGGGATTAAGAATTGATAAAATCATTTGATCTTGTGTATTCAAGATTGTATTTTATATTAGATTTCCCTTTTTACAGGTTACTGATATGTAAAATATATTTAATTAGTTTGCCTTTGAGGTTTTTGGTTTAAAATAGCTATCTTTAAGTATGTTGCTCAAACTGTGATTGATACAGTCTAAAGGAATTTTGTTGTGGTGGTTTGGAGCACAGTAGTAAAGTACATCACCGTTAGACCTTGAGGCAACTGAAACAAACAAAGCAAAAACAAAGTTATACTCCAATATCCTTGAAATCTTTGTTGTTTTGTAGTAAATGTGGATTGTTTCTTTAGCTTTGTTTTCTGAACAGATGTGTATTTGCATAATATGAAGATTTAGTTAGACTTCTGAAAGGAAAATCACATCTCTGTTTTACAATGGGACTAATATATGTATAAAGGATTAGATAAAGCAATCCAAAAACAAGCATATGATTTACACTTTAGCTCTAACCCACTCTTTGTACTTGAGGAGTTACAAGACATATTATGAATGTATAACACTATGCCTAATTTTCAATAGAGTACATAAAGGTATGCTTCATCTGTAGAAAATTATTCTCTTTGCATCCTTGGGAAATCAACTTGTACTATTGCAGTTTATTTATTTATTTAGATCTGTATGCTTGGGTGCTTCCTTGTGAATGCTAACTCTGAATCTTAGATAATATCCAAACCAATAGCAGATACTAAAAAGTTTAATATAGTATATTATGACATTTCAAACAGTTGGGCTATTATTGTGTCCTGAATTATAATATCTCATTACTTTGAGTCATTTAGTGCCACAAAGACTTCTATGCACCAATTTATCATCTTTCCTCCCTTTTTCCCCTAGAATGGAAGGGTTGATTGTGTACACAACATGTTCATATTAGAAATTTTTTATCATGAGCACGAAAGGCAGGTTGCCTTGTATTAGTACTATATTCTTATAACAGGTAGTGTTTATTGGTTACAGTGGTAAAGAGAAATAGAAGCTTACTAACCTATTAACAGGAGGTAGGCTGATATGAGACACATATTAAAAACTATTACAAATCATGTCCAGCCCAATTTATGTTAATCTAGAGCAGAACAAAATATATTGTTCTGATTTTAGATTCAACACATTTGAACTGAGCATAAAAATGAGGATGTAAGTTGAGGTCACAAATGTCTGAATTAAATTGGATATTTTCTCCTTTCCCTGTTTTAGTTAAAGACTCTTAGTACTTAGTAGTGTCTGACCCTCAGTACTAAAAATCCTGAATCCTCTCAACTGATAAGATGTGATAGAAGCAAAGAGCTTAAAGAAAAAAAAACATTCAACTATATCACAACTGTAAAGAAAAATAAACACATTCAGCTACCTTACCTTTTTGACCTGATCTAAATTCATCATTGTAACAAATTTCTTATATTTACAGTTTCAGGAGTCCAAAGGTCAAAAGCACTGACTTCTTAACTTTAGGTTATCCTTTGATTTATCTTGAGAGGCTTTATGGAAGACTTGGGAAAAGATTTTGCAAAATCAGAAATAAGGTCACAAAGAAAAAAGTCAGATAGCTTCAAACTTTTAAATAATATATAGAAATTGAAATTCTCCCAAAGAAGGATTCTTTTCATTCCTTTTACTTTACAATGCTATACTATTAAACCAACTTCATGCGGTGTTCCTATTTTTTAAAATTACAAATAAAAGTACAAGAAAGCCAATTAATATTATACAAAGTATTATCTTGATTTAATTCAATCCCTTACATAATAAAAGTTTGTAAAATAACATGAAGATCAAATCATTCCTCTGATATTATTTATTCAAGAATCTACTGCAATCAGATCCATAAAATAGTATTCTATAATATCTAGAAGAATATAAAAGTAACATTAACATAAAAAATTTCATCCAATTGTTTAACTTTGACTCAAATGAGTTCATTGAATTTTGTGTCTAGCTATGAAAGCCTTAACAATATCTGGTTTATTTTTCTTGCAATCTGGGAGAAATAAAATTCCTTATACCAGTTGGTAAAGAAGTAGAAGTTTTCAGGAAATAAATCATGACATGCATGAAAGGCATCTTGTTTTTAGATTTTATTTATATTATAGATTTATTCTTTATTTCATAAATTTTACCTACCAAGCATCATATTTTTAGATTTTATATTCTACTATTAAAACAATCAATATTCATATAGCACAATCTCATAAGCAGTGCCTCAGTTTTCTAAGATACATATGGAGCATTCAAAATAATTAATGAATATTAGAAACTATTAATGTGCATGTTCTCTTTTTATATTTTCATTTTTTATAAACGTTTGCCTTCTGAATAAATCCCATGAGCACAAAAATCTCAATGGAAACTACATTTTTTCTTAAATCCCTTCTTTTTTGTAGGAAAAATTTTAATGATATATTTCCAAACTGATGACAGCATTCTTAAATTATATTTCATAATAAATTCTATTTTTATGTTGCATTTTCTTATGGCCAGAGCCACGTACTTTCAAAAAGCAAATAATAACTTTACTGTGTATACTCAAGAGCATATTTAGGCTATTGCATCTCTGACGGAGATACAAGCTGAATAGCCTTACTTGTCTGGCTTCTTGCAATTGCATTTCATTGTCTCCTTTTCACATTTTTGTCTTTTCCATAATAAAAAGGCATGAGGAATGATCTTGCTTGAGACTCATTTTTTGTTTATAGTCCACTATGTCTTTCAGTGACTGTTCTTCATTTATTCTGGGTTTTTTATGGTTTTTAGTTTTTGATTCTTTTTTTTTTGTTTGTTTATGCACAAGTGTACATTTTGAAACTATATTATTTCAGCACTGTAGCACTTTGCTAGGCCATTTCATTTCTTTGCAATTCGGGTGGCTTTGGGATGGTAGAACTTTTGCAGAGTGATATAAAGCTAATCCATGAACTAACTTTTATTTGAAATCTCTGTAAATGCTATAATGCTCATCAAGATAATATACATCAAAAGCAAAAATAGTTTATTGGACTTAAACAAGAAAAATCATTTCCTTTGTTTCATTCTATGTGATGCAAGTAATAATGATTGTAAGCCACAATGCCAATGCAGCATCAACAATGATAGCTAATTTTCATTGAGAACTTGCTTTGTATTAGGTGAAAGTCAAGCTGTCATATGAATATTTCACTAATCTTCAGGCAATCTTATGGAGTCAATGCTATTATTATGTTTATTTTGAAAATAAAGAAACTGGTATAGTGATAAGCAAGAGCTCTGGATCATACTGCCTAGAATTGAACATCTATCACCTTTGCAACCTGGGGATAAGTAATCTAATCTCTCTAAACTGCACTTTCTTCATTTATTTGGAAATGGCAGATAGTACAGAGTGGCTTCATCAACAGGGGTTTTGTATTAAAAGATTGCTGGATTTAAGGTTGGAACAGTGACTTGGGAGTGAATTTTGGAGAGCTTCCTATATTCAGCTAAAGATTTTGAATTTTTTTAACATGCAGTGGTAAATGACATATTTAAAAATATTTTTCACCAATAACTATACTATAAAGATGCATCTTCAGTTCAATTTATGACTCAGTAGTCTTAGATGTGTAATTGAAATGTTCATATTTCTACTATTTTTAAGTATATGATGTCTTAGTTATTTTTTATATTCTAGGCCTGTGCTGCCCAATAAGTAACAATTAGCCAAGTGTGGCTACTTAAATTTAAGTAATTAAAATTAAGTCAAATTTTGAAATTTTTTTTCTCAATCACACCAGGCATATTTCAAGTGTTCAATAGCCACCAGTGTCTAGTGTTTACCAGATTGCATTGGACAGTATAGATCTAGTCTTTTCCATTATTTTTATCCATTCTACTATTCCAAATATAACCTCAGAAATATCAATAACCTCAGATATGCAGATGACACCATCCTTATGGCAGAAAGCAAAGAAGAACTAAAGAGCCTCTTGATGAAAGTGAAAAAGAGAGTGAAAAAGTTGGTTTAAAGCTCAACATTCAGAAAACTAAGATCATGGCACCTGGGCCCATCACTTCATGGCAAATAGATGGGGAAATAGTGGAAACAGTGAGACACTTTATTTTCTTGGGCTCCATAATCATTGCAGATGGTGACTGCAGCCATGAAATTAAAAGACGCTTACTCTTTGGAAGGAAAGTTATGGCCAACCTAGACAGCATATTAAAAAGCAGAGACATTACTTTGTCAACAAAGGTCCGTCTAGTCAAGGCTATGGTTTTTCCAGTACATGTATAGATGTGAGAGTTGGACTATAAAGAAAGCTGAGTGCTGAAGAATTAATGCTTTTGAAGTGTGGTGTTGGAGAAGACTCTTGAGAGTCCCTTGGACTGCAAGGAGATCCAACCAATCCATCCTAAAGTAGATCAGTCCTGGGTGTTCATTGGAAGGACTGATGTTGAAGCTGAAACTCCAATACTTTGGCCATCTGATGTGAAGGGCTGACTCATTTGAAAAGACCCTGATGCCGGGAAAAATTAAGGGTAGAAAGAGGAGGGGATGACAGAGGACAAGATGCTTGGATGGCATCACCGACTCAATGAATATGAGTTTGAGCAAGCTCAAAGTTGGTGATGGACAGGGAAACCTGTCGTGCTGTAGTACATGGGGTTCCAAAGAGTTGTACACGACTGAATGACTGAATTAAACTGAATGAATCAAGGTTGGCTACTAGAAAAAAAAATTTTAACAATGCATTTCCCTTGATTTCAAGTAGTTGCAAATTAGTGGGAAAGAAAAAGCTGTGGAAAAATTGCCATAAGTGTATTATACTATGGAATGCAAGCACCACCAAGACAGAGGTAAGAAATCCCTAGAGGAGGAAAATATTACTTCCATTTTGTTGAAGGTTGGTCTCCTTGGGAAACAGTCTCTGAGGCAAAGATAAGCATGCTGGGATTATATTAGGGAGTTCTTTCAGAATTAACACCTTTTGGATAAAAGTGAGAAAACGAGATTAGTCAGAGATGTTAACTAGACTTATTGTGTTGATCATTTTGTTATCAAATCATTAGTGTACACATGAAACTAATGTAAAGCTATATATCAGTTCAGTTCAGTTCAGTTTAGTTCAGTTGCTCAGTCGTGTCTGACTCTTCCCGACCCCATGGACCACAGCACGCCAGGCCCCCCTTTCTATCACCAACTCCTGGAGTCTACTCAAACGCATCTCCATTAAGTCGGTGATGCCATCCAATCATCTCATCCTCTGTCGTCACCTCCTCCTGCCCTCAATCTTTCCCAGCATCAGGGTCTTTTCAAATGAGTCAGCTCTTCGCATAAGGTGGACAAATTATTGGAGTTTCAGCTTCAACATCAGTCCTTCCAATGAATACCCAGGACTGATCTCCTTTAGGATGGACTAGTTGGATTTCCTTGCAGTCCAAGGGACTCTCAAGAGTCTTCTCCAACACCACCGTTCAAAAGAATCAATTCTTCTGCTCTCAGCTTTCTTTATGATCCAACTCTCAAATCAATACATGACTACTGGAAAAACCATAGCTTTGACTATACAGAACTTTGTTGGCAAGGTAATGTCTGTGCTTTTTAATATGCTGTCTCGGTTGGTCATAGCTTTTTTCCCAAGGAGCAAGCGTCTTAATTTCATGGCTGCAGTCACTATCTGCAGTGATTATGGAGCCCAAGAAAATAAAATCTGTCACTGTTTCCATTGTTTCACCATCTACTTGCCATGAAGGGATGGGACTGGATGCCATGGTCTTTGTTTTTGAATATTGAATTTTAAGCCAGCTTTTTCACTTTCCTCTTTCACCTTCATCAAGAGGCTCCTTAGCTCCTCTTCACTTTCTGCCATAAGGGTGGTGTCATCTTATCTGAGGTTATTGATATTTCTCCTGACAATCTTGATTCCAGCTTGTTCTAAATCCAGGTCAGCATTTCTCATGATGTACTCTGTATAGAAGGTAAATAAGCAGGGTGACAATATACAGCCTTGATGCACCCCTTGCCCAATTTGGAACCAGTCTGTTGCTGCTCCACGTCTGGCTCTGTTTCTTCTTGGCCTGCATACAGATTTCTCAGGAGGCAGGTAAGGTTGTCTGATATTCCCATCTCTTGAAGAATTTTCCACAGTTTGTTGTGATCCACAGTGTCAAAAGCTATGGAGTAGACAATAAAGCAGAAGTAGATGTTTATCTTTTTTTTTTAGATGTTTATCTTGAACTCTCTTGCTTTTTTGATGATCTAACAAATGTTGGCAACTTGACCTCTGGTTCTTCTGCCTTTTCTAAATCCAGCTTGAACATCTGGAGGTTTTCAGTGCATGTACTGCTGAAGCCTACCTTGGAGAATTCTGAGCATTACTCTGCTAGCATTTGAGATGAGTGCAATTGTGCAGCAGTTTGAGCATTCTTTGGCATTGCCTTTCTTTAGGACTGGAATGAAAACTGACCTTTTCTAGTCCTGTGGCCACTATTGATTTTTCCAAATTTGATGGCATATTGAGTGCAGTGCTTTCACAGCATCATCTTATAAGATTTGAAATAGCTCAGCTGGAATTCCATCACCTCCACTAGCTTTGTTCATAGTGGTGCTTCCTAAGGCCCATTTGACTTCGCATTCCAGGATATACGGCTCTAGGTGAGTGATCACACCATCATGATTATCTGGGTCATGAAGATCATTTTTGCATAGTTCTTCTGTGTATTCTTGCCACCTCTTCTTAATATCCTCTGTTTCTGTTAGCTCCATACCATTTCTGTCCTTTTTTGAGCCCATCTTTGCATGAAATGTTCCCTTGGTATCTCTAATTTTCTGGAAGAGATCTCTAGTCTTTCTCATTCTATTGTTTTCCTCTATTACTTTGCATTGTTCACTGAGGAAGGCTTTCTTATCTCTCCTTGCTATTCTTTGAAACTCTGCATTTAGCTGAATATATCTTTCTTTTTCTCCTTTGCCTTTTGCTTCCCTTCTTTGCTCAGCTACTTGTAAGTCCTCCTCAGGTAACCATTTTGCCTTTGTGTATTTCTTTTACTTGAGGATGGTTTCTTGATTTATTACTTGGTTGGTTAAGTAAACATATAAATTAAGTGATATTGAAATAATGAAAAAATTTCCTATTTGATCTCTTTAGAAATGTCAAAAATTAGTTTTGATAATTTTTTCTATATATAATAGAGGTTTTCTTTTTCCTATTCCTATGAACCTTGAGTTGTATTCATAACATTTGTATGGTTCTTTTAGTTCTGTGGCATCTTTACAATCATGTGATACTTAGGTTTTATTGCTTACTATGGATGTATTAAATACTTGATCCCATGATGGGTTTCCTAATTGGTTTGTCAATATTAAATTAGAGAATTTGAATTCTTTTAGAATAAATGAAGAAAAAAGTATGATATATCAAAGCATTAAAGGCAAATTTATTTGCTTTGTGTTATATATGTAAGGCTAGTTGGTGATCTTTATTATTTTTTTAGTATTGAGGTTTCATTTTTAATCATTCATGGTTGGAATAGAAGTTCATTCAAATGTTACACAGTGATATTACTATTCTTAAAAGTGAAATCCACAGGTATAATCAGTTGCTATTCATTTGGAAGTCACAGATAAGAATACCATATCATTTGTAATCATGCATTCAATTTTATTCTTTGTCCCAGCTTTCATTTCTAAAGAGTGTTCCATTTAGTGGGAGTTTTTAGAATAATGTAAGAGATCGACAATGTACTATACAGCATTCACGTTGTATTAGCCCTTTTCCAAAGCTTTCCCTTCTGTTTTTCAAATTATATTCTTGTAATTCATGAACTTACAAGCTTTCTGCAATTTGAATTTCATGTTCAATCTCAGATGCTCTTTCAGTAAATCATGCCATTATTCAGTATTACCCTCTTTCAAAAAAAAGGTAAAGCCTCCACATTGATGATCCATTCATACCATTCCATTTTTATATCACTGAAACTCTTCACACTCTTCAAATAATTATATTCCGCATTTTAGTTTCAGGTAATAAACAGCAACTTCTATCTGGCAGACAATTATTTGAGAAAACAGCATAGAATATGAGCATTTCTACATTGCCACACCAAATTGCCAGTGACAGGCCAAAAATCACCTTAAGCATCTGTTGCCATTAGATGCATTTCTCAACACTGGTAGCAAACTCAGCAACTACTTTGTCAGTGTCAAAACTATCACTCCTCCCTCCCTCCAAATAATCCCATGAAGACACTTCTAAGGGAACATAATATTAAAAAGGCACAGTACATTCATTCTTTGGATTTAGCTATATCTGTAAGAATTTACCCAAAGTTATATCCTGGACATCTTGAGTAAAAAGAAAAAAAAATTCACAAAAAATATTAATGCTCTGATTGTATTAAAAATGCAAAGAAAATGTTTGGATATAGATATGCAATTACAGGATGGTCTTCCCTTGTGGCTCAGAGGTGGTTCCAATGGTAAAGAATGTGCCTGCAATGCAGGAGACCAGGGTTCTATCCCTGGGTTGGGAAGATTCCAGTGGAAAAGGGAATGGCTACCCACTCTAGTATTCTTGCCTGGAGAATTCCATGGACAGAGGAGCCTGGTGGGCTACAGTCCATGGGATCGCAGAGTTAGACAGGAATGAGTGACTAAAACTTTCACTTTCATAGATAAGCAATTATAAGACAGGTTATATTCAATACAATGTATAACCTAAACAGGTTATATTAAAAAATATTATCACTGGTTCCCTTGGAGGGAATAGTTCGAGTAACAGGAAATCATTAAGATTTTCTATATATATATATATGGCTATGTGGCTTTTTATTTATTTATTTTAATTGGAGGCTAATTACTTTACAATATTATAGCAGTTTTTGCCATACATTGACATGAATCAGCCATGAGTGTATGTGTGTTCCCCATCCTGAACCCCCCTCCCACCTCCCTCCCCATCCCATCCTTCAGGGTCATCCCAATGCACCAGCCCTGCCTGAGTACCCTGGCTATGCGGTTTTAATCACTAAATGGAATATGAATGGCTTATGTAGTTAAAATGAAGGAACGTATTTAAAGGGTAAGTAGCAAATGTTACCCTGTTTTAGTATCCATATGCTTTTCCAGTTCCAGTTCAGTCGCTCAGTCGTGTCCGACTGTTTGCGACCCCATGAACCACAGCATGCCAGGCCTCCCTGTCCATCACCAACTCCTGGAGTCTACCCAAACCCATGTCCATTGAGTCAGTGATGCCATTCAACCATCTCATCCTCCGTCGTCCCCTTCTCCTGCCCTCAATCTTTCCCAGTATCAAGGTCTTTTCAAATGAGTCAGCTCTTTGCATCAGGTGGCCAAAGTATTGGAGTTTCAGCTTCAACATCAGTCCTTCCAATGAATATTCAGGACTGATCTCCTTTAGGATGGACTGGTTGGATCTCCTTGCAGTCTAAGGGACCCTCAAGAGTCTTCTCCAACACCACAGTTCAAAAGCATCAATTCTTCTGCGTTCAGCTTTCTTTATAGTCCAACTCTCACATCCATACATGACTACTGGAAAAGCATAGCCTTGACTAGACAGACCTTTGTTGACAAAGTAATGTCTCTGCTTTTGAATATGCTGTCTAGAATGGTCATAACTTTTCTTTCAAGGAGTAAGCATCTTTTCATTTCATGGCTGCAGTCACCATCTGCAGTGATTTTGGAGCCCAAAAAAGTAAAGTCAGCCACTGTTCCCACTGTTTCCCCATCTATTTGCCATGAAGTGGCAAATATGCTTTTAGATCCATATGCTTTTACTCTCTTTTAAAAACACAACTACTTTCCTTCTCTGGTATATTACAAATGGACTCCCCATCTGACATTTTTACTAATCTAGAATAGTATCTCTTTTTTCATAGCAGCGTCCTATGTTTCTTCTTTGTTTTAAAACATTCACTGAAGTGAATCTCTTCATGCAGTCTTATACTATTATCAAGTCCGTCAGTTAGGGCCCCATTTACATCTTCACTATGAACTTAAATCATTTATTGCTTGAACATCTCCTTTTACTATAGTCAACAGTGACTTTTAGTGAATGATAATCTGTTTGCAGTTCATAACTTATGTTAGAATTTCACAATTTGCATTTCTTAGCAAAGCCTTAGCCAATATTTTCAGAATCCAATACCTATTATAATACACGGTAGGTCTTACATAAGCTTATAAATGTCATTTCTTAAATTGCCTTTTATTGGTATTTTAGCAGAGAATTTGATTAGTTGATTATATGTGGTATTTTCTGGGAATACTTTAATCTTAACTTAGTTTCATATGTAATCCATGTATACATCAATTCCTGGGTCAGGAAGATCCCCTGGAGAAGGGATAGGCTACCCACTCCAGGATTCTTGTTCTTCCCTGGTGGCTCAGTCAGTACAGAATCTGCCTGCAATATGGGAGACCTGGGTTCAATCCCTGGGTTGGGAAGACCCCCTGGAGGAGGGCGTGGCAATCCATTCTAGTATTCTGGAGTGGAGGATTCCCTTGGACAGAGGTGCCTGGCGGGCTACAGTCCATGGGGTTGCAGAGTAAGATACAACTGAGTGACTTAGCCTAGCATGCATCTCCGCAGCCAATACTCCTAGGTGTATTTTTTTTATCTTTGTTATTTTTTATTTTGTGTGTGTGTGTGTGTGTGTGTGTGTGTGTGTGTTTCTTTGTGGCTGTATGTTTTGTGCCTTCCTCACTGAATCGCAAACTTCCCAGGAGATTATATCAGATTTTTATTGTAATACTTTATAGTTTTCATTAACTCTTTCCAAAATCTGATTGACCTATTCTATATATGGCATGAAAACAGAACATCAGAATTAAGAATGTGTCATGAGGAGGTGTTAAAGCAGTGTTGCAGGGAAGAAAGGAAATTTGTTTTTTTCTTGTTTAAGTATAAATGTTAATCATGCTTTGTGCATTAGCTCTTTCTGGGTATATTAAGATAGATGTTGAATATATGGAATAATAAATCCTAATTCATTCTTCACATCTTTGTCATGACAAGCAACAAGCAAAATTTAAGATGGGCACTTTCTGTTTAATTCATTGTGATAAAAGATGATATATCTATGTCCTAAAATTGAACCTCTGGCTATTGTATGCAAACAGTTTGAGAGATATGTCAGAATGAAATTATATCAAGGGGAAACAAAATTATCTTTCTCTATTTTAACCTCAGGCAGAGACCAACCTTAAGTAGTTAGGATGATTTTCATAAGAATTATCTCAGAAAAATGTAGAAAAGACCATACTTTATTTTTTAGTGTTTCTCTAAGAAAAGTAAAGAGCCTGCGATGTGGAACATCTTAACCAAAAGAACGCTCTTCAGGTCTAATGGATTTAATATGGAGACATGCTTAGCAGAGCCTCTGAATCACTCTTTGGATAAAATCCCCAGGAGGGTCACATATGAATAAAATCGAGGTTCTCTGCCTCCCAGTGCTTTTTCCATACTATTGAGTTGCAGAAGAAATGAAAATATAAGTTGACTCCTTACCTATAGGTCCCACATTAGAAAATTCAGTATATACCTTGAATCAAACTCTATGTTTAGTGACAAGAGGGTAATTTAAGTCTTATTAGTTTTCTACAATAATTGGAGCCACTAGGTTACCAGCTGGCATATGATTGAATTTTATGATTTTATATAATTTTTTAATCACAAAGAGGAAATTTACCTCTAAGAAATAATTTTTAGAATTTATTTTAAAACAACCGGTTCTCCCAAAAGTGAGCGAAATGCAGACCCATAGTCACAGAAGTCATTAAACAAATACTTTTGACTGTAATCCTAAATTCTATAGTTTATACTTGTCACTAACTATAGCAATACTCTTGTTTTGAGATGATTGTATGTTAAAATCTAACCTTGAAGGAGCTACCTGTTTCAGTCTTTTTCCTCCAAGTTTGAAGAGTAATGTCAACTTCTTGTGCTGTGCTTAGTTGCTCAGTCATGTACGACTCTTTGCAACCCATGGACTGTAGCCTGCCAGGCTCCTCTGTCCATGGGGATTCTCCAGGAAAGAATGCCATGTCCTCGTCCAAGGGATCTTCCCAACCCAGGGATCAAAGCCAGGTCTCCTGCACTGCAGATGAATTCTTTACCATCTGAGCCACCAGGGAAGCCCAATGTCAACTTCTTATTCTGAAATGAATATGTTGGCGGAGATGATGGCAAAGATAGTTCTTATAAATTACTGGGCAGTAACTACAGCATTCTGCTTTGAAACATCTACCATCTGGAGTTCAGTACTTTTTGGGTTTTTATTTCTGACCCAATGCTGCTGCTACTGCTGCTAAGTCACTTCAGTCATGTCCAGCTCTCTGTGACCCATAGACAGCAGCCCACTAGGCTCCCCCGTCCCTGGGATTCTCCAGGCAAGAACACTGGAGTGGGTTGCCATTGCTTTCTCCAATGCTTGAAAGTGAAAAGTGAAAGTGAAGTCACTCAGTCGTGTCCGACTCTTGGCGATCCCATGGACTGCAGCCTACCAGGCTCCTCCACCCATGGGATTTTCCAGGCAAGAGTACTGGAGTGGGGTGCCATTGCCTTCTCCGTCTGACCCAATAGGCCCTATGCTTTCCAAAGATTTCATAAGTCTACCTATAGCGTTGTAGTATTTTAAACATAATTTTAAAATTTCCTAATGCATTTATTTTAGCATTCTTTCTCATGTTGTTTTTGCACTTATATGGCACCCTTATAGCTATTATAAACCAGGCCAATGTGATTGATTGGTTGGCATTTCATAATAAGAAAACATTTAAATGAACAGAAAATACAGATGCCAGAAATAAAAAGAGAACTGGGTTCTGTTACTCATATAAGACATTTATATATTATATTTATATAGATATCTGAGGACATTAAAATAACTTTAAGGCAATTATAAATAGATCAGAAGAAACTTACCAATTTTTGTCTAATGAAAACCTAATTTTTCATTGATAAAATTTTTTTATATTTTTCAAATATATTTCATGTATGTTTATACACTGGCAGAGACTTATAAGCTACTGGTGTTTTGTGCTGATTTGTCAGCAAAACTGCGACTGACTTTAACAATGTAACAAGACCAGCTATATACTCTTCTTTAGAATATGAGCCTCAGAAGAACTAAATTGGGCAGTGCATCACTTCATATTTATTTACCCCCTTAGGTACAGTAGGTTGCAGTGCAGACAGAAAATCTGGCTGAGATCAGCTACATCAGAACACCTGAGGGAAAATTCCACTACTCAGTTCTTCACCTGCCAATGTTCCAGGTAGAAAATTTAAAACACTCTTTTGTTTGTATGTGTGTGTGTGTGTGAGTATATGTGTATATGTATATGTGTACATAGGCATATAATTGCATATCTCAAATAAGGTTTATAATTGAAACATAATTGGTAATTTTGAGTCTTCCTAATTGTATCAAGTGTATGGGGAGGGAGGTGGGAGGGGGGTTCCGGATTGGGAACTCATGTACACCCGTGGCGGATTCATGTCAATGTATGGCAAAACCAATACAGTATTGTAAAGTAAAATTTAAAAAAAATTTTTTTAATTATAAAAAATTTAAAAAAGCAGTTATTTGAAGTACTTATTAAATTTTATACAATTTTATGGATATTTTAAACAATTTTATGGATATTTTATAATTTTTAAAAGATGTTATATTATTTAAAATATTAAAGTGCATAGAGAGATCAGCCAAGATGGTGGAGTAGAAAGACAACAAGCTCACTGTCTCTCTCAGACACATCAAAATTACAATGATTTACAGAACACTTGGTGCTGGAGAAGATACTTGGAAATCCCTTGGACAGCAAGGAGATCAAACCAGTCAGTCCTTATGGAAATCAGCCCTGAATATTCACTGGAAGGACTGATGCTGAAGCTGAAGCTCCAATATTTTGGCCTCATGAAGCAAAGAGCTGACTCATTGGAAAAGACTCTGATGCTGGGAAAGACTGAAGGCAGGAGGAGAAGGGGTTGGCAGAAGAAGAGATGATTAGATAGCATCACTGACTCAATGGACATGAATTTAAGCAAACTCCAGGAGATGGTCGAGGACAGAGAAGCCTGGCATGCTGCAGTCCATGGGGTCATAAAGAGTCAGACATGACTTAGCAACTGAACAGCAACAACCAAACAAAGCACATTTCTATAGCAGATACACACACAAAAGACAGAAAGGTATCCAAACACTGAAGACAGTCATCAAATCACAACAGAAGGGAGCAAAAGAAGAGGAAAGGAAGAAAAGGGCTACAAAAATAACCACAAAACAATTAACAAAATGGCAATAACTACATACATATCAACAACTGCTTTAAATATAAATGGATTGTTATTCCCATTAAAAGCCATAGAGTGGTTGAACAGATACAAAAACAACACCTGTATGCATGCTGCCTATAAGAGACAACTCCATCTGACACATACTGAAAGAGAGGATGGAAAATGGTATTCTATGCAAATGGGAATCAAAATAAAGCCAGTAGAGTAATATTTATATCAGACAAAATAGACTTCAAAAAAAAAACAGTTATAATAAACAAAGAAGAACATTACATTATGATAAGAGATTGAGCCAAGAAGAAAACATAATAATTATAAGTATATATGCACCCAACATAGGAGTACCTAAATATACAAGGCAAATATTAATGGACATAAAAGAAGAAATTGACAGTATACAAGAGTAATAGGGGATTCTAACACCCCACTTACATCAATGGACACATCATCCAGACAGAAAATCAATTAAGGAAGTAAGCAGACAAACTTAATAGAAATAGAGAGAATATTCCATTTGAAAGCTGCAGAATATACATTCTTTTCAAGTTTATATGGAACATTCTCCAGGATAGATCATGGGTAAGGTCACAAAATAAGACTTCATAAATTTAAGAACATTGAAATCATATCAAAAGCTTTCCCAATCACAATGCTATGAGACTAGAAATCAACTACAAGAAAAAAACTGCAAAAATAAAAAACACATGGAGGCTAAACAGTGTGTCACTAAATAACCAATGGTTCCTTGAAAGTCAAAGAAGAAATTAAAAAATACATGGAGACAAATGAGAATGAAAATATGATTGATCCAAAATCTATAGCAAACATCAAAAGCAGTTCTAAGAAGGAAATTTATAGCAACATAAGCTTACCTCAGGAAACTATATATATATAAAATAAACAATCTAACTGTACTCTTAAAGGAACTGGAAAAAGAACAAACAAAACCCAAAGTTGGTAGAAGGGAAGAAATCATAAAGGCCAAAGCAGAAATAAATGAAATAGAGACTCAAAAAACAATAGGAAAAAATCAATGAAACTAGGAGCTCATTCTCTGAAAAGATCAACAGGGTTGATAAACTTCAGTCAGATTCAACAAGAAAAACAAAGGGCCCAAATCAAGAAAATCAAAGATGAAAATGGAGAAGTTATAACCAACACCACAGAAATACAAAGGATTATGAGATCAATACAACCAGATATATGTCAATAAAATAGAAAACCTAGAAGAAATGGACAAATTCCTAGAAATGTACAATCACTCAAGACTAAACCAGAAAGAAATAGAATATATAAACAGATTAATTACCATTAATGAAGTTGAATCATTAATTTTAAAAAATTACCAACAAATAAAAGTCCAAGACCAGATGACTTCATAAGTGAATCCTACCAAATATTTAGAGAAGAGTTAACATCTATCCTTCTCAAAATATTCCCCAAAATTGTGGAGGAATAAATTCTTCTGAACTAATTCTATGAGGCCAATATCAGCAAGATAGTAAAATCAGACAAATATATCACAAAAAAATAAAATTATAAGCTAATATCACTGATGAACATAGATGCAAAAATCCTCAACAAATATTAACAAACTGAATCCAACAATACATTAGAAGGATCACACAATATGATCAAGTGGGATTTATCTCAGGGATGTGAGGATGGTTCACTGTCTGAAAATCCATCAATGTGTTATACCATATTAGTAATTTGAAAATAAAAACCACATAATTGTCTCAATAAATGCATCAAAAAGCTTTTGACAAAATTCAAAATCCATTTATGATTAAAAACTCTCCATAAAGTGGACATAGAGGGAACATACCTCGACATAAGAAAGGCCATATATAATAAGCCTACAGCTAACATTATATTGTTAAAAACTGAAAATAATTCCTCTTAGATCAGGAACAAGACAGGGATGTTCTTACCACCACTTTTATTCAACATAGTATTGGAAATCCTCATTGCAATAATCATATACAAAAAAGAAATAACAGGAATTCAAATTGGAAAGCAAGAACTAAAACTGTCACTGTTTGCAGATGACATAATAATATCTATAGAAAAGCCTACAGACACTAGTAAAAAATCTATCAGAGCTCATCTATGAACTTGGTAAAGTTTCAGAATACAAAAGTAATATATAAAAATCTGTGGCATTTATACACTAACAACAAAATCTCAGAAAGAGAAATTAATGAAACAATCTCACTTAAAATAGTGTCAAAAAAAAAATACCTTAAACTTACCTAAGGAGCTAAAAGATCATACTCAGAAAATTACAAGACTTTGATCAAAGAATTTGAAGATGACACAGATAGAAAGATATAACATGTTCAAGGATTGGAAGAATTAATACTGCTAAAATAACCATAATACCCATGGCAAATTCCAGATTCAGTGCAATTTCTATCAAAATAACAATGACGGTTTTTCACAGAAGTAGAACAAATAATTTTAAAGTTTTTATGGCAACACATGAGACCCCAAATAACCAAACAATACTGAGGGGAAAAAAAAGTGCCCAAGGTTTCATACATCATGATTTCAGACTATACTACAACGTTACAATAATCAAAATAATATAGTATTGACACAAAAACAGACACATAGATTAATGCAACAGAATAAAGAGCTGAAAAATAAACCAATGTACTTATGGTCAATTAATCTATGACAAAAGAGGGAAAATATACAATGGAGAAAAGACAGTCTCTTCAATAAGTAGTGCTGGGGAAATTGGACAGTTACATGTAAAAGAGTAAAATTCAAACATTTTCTTACATCATATATAACAATAAACTCAAAATGGATTAAAGATCTAAATGTAAGAAGTGAAACCATAAAACTTCTGGAAGAAAACACAGGTGGAATACTCTATGACATAAAGTATACAAATATATTTGGGGGTCTGTCTCAGAAGACAAAGGAAATCAAAGCAAAAATAAACAAATTGGATGTAATTAAACTTAAAAGCTTTTACACACCGAAGGAAACCATCAACAAAATGAAGAAAAAGTAAACCTACTGAATGGGAGAAAATATTTGCAAATGATATGACTGATAAGAGGTTAATATCTAAACAATATAAACAGTTCATATAGCTCAATGTATTAAAACAAACAACTCAAATAAAACATTGGCAGAAGACCAGGACAGACAATTTTCCTAAGAAGACATACAAATGGTCAATAGACACATGAAAAGATGTTCAACATTACTAATCATCAGAGAAATGCAAATCAAAGCCACAATGAAATATTAAATATCACCTCACACCTGTCAGAATGGCTAGCATCAAAAGATTACAAATAACAAATGTTGGTGAAGATATGGATAAAAGAGCACCCTTGTACACTGTTGGTGGCAATATAAATTGGTGCACCCACTGTGGAAAACAGTTTAAAGGTTCCTCAAAAAACTAAAAATAGAACTACTGAGCTGTCATCTGATCCAACAAGTCCACTCCTGGCCATATATACAAAGGAAACAAAAGCATTAATTCAAAAAGATACATGCAGCCCAAGGTTCACAAGAGCATTATTTGCAAAAGCTAGGGTATGGAAGAAACTTAAGTGTACATCAGCAGATGGATGGATTGCAACAAGGATAGTCCTGGAGGGTGTCACGTTTGCAAAATAAATCAGAAAGAGAAAGACAAATACTGTATGATATCACTTCCATGTGGAATCTAAAAATTAAAACAATGTAGTGAGCATAACAAAAAAGAAATAGATTCACTTATGGAGAAAACAAATTAGTGATTACCAGTGGGGAAAGGGGAAAGGTAGGAGTAGCAGATTAAGAAATACAAAGTACTATGTATAAAATAAATAAGCTACAAGGATATATTGTACAGTACAGGGAATGTAACCGATATTTAAAACAACTTTAAATGAAGTATAATCTTTAAATTTTTTGAATCACTCTGTTGTACACCTGAAATTAATATAATATTGTAATTCAACTATCTTAATAAAAATAATGGCATATACCAAAAAATTGCAAATTAAAAAATAAAATTCACAGAATCTATGAAGTATTGTTAAGGTATACCTGTTTTAAAAAATATTAACAGCCAAACAGAAGACCAGAGGATGCTTTGGTCACCTAATGACCATAAACTGAACCAATTAGTGCAACTCTTATGCCACAGTGCCAAAGAAACCCAATATTCTGTATTTGTTTTCTATGTGAGCTAGTTTGCTTACACATTAAAAGAAGAAAGAAAATAATCCCTGCTCCAAGACTATAGATTGCACTCTTCATACAAGCCAGCTTGTTCAAAACAATGTGTTACTATTCACAGGGAGGGCTTGGTGTTGGCATATCTCCTTACCTACAAAATAATTCAAAGTGCATGCCTTAGTAATGAGGGGTTGCATAATACCATGTTTATATGTGAAGGACAAGATACACAACTTGATTAGTAAATATTACATGCAGTTCTCACTGTCTTTAATTTTATTGGTATCTGTTTTTTAGTGGAAAATGAGCTCTGTCCTGTCTACATTGAGGCATCCAATAGGTTTAAGAAAAAATAATTGCACTAGCTAGGTATATAATGTAACCCCCAATATATTCTCACAACTGAGTCTACAAAGATGGGGAAGTATGTCTGATTTATTTTTTGTAAAACTCTTGAAAAATTATTATTCAAAGACAGAACTCTGGATCTTATCACATAAGCACTAAGTCAGTTACCACTGAGCTGTAGAAGCACTACAGGCCTTTAACTGTCAGAGGAAGGAGACATGTTTACAGTCCTTAAAATGAATTTTTTTTCCCCCCTGAGAAATGGTAGTGTTTCTGCACCAGAGGTCGGTTATAGAAATTAAAAATCACTCATTTTTCCTACTTTAAAGTGGTCACTATAAATCTAAGTCACCAGTCTTGATAAAAACCTGTTTTGAATGCACAATAGGAGTCACGTTGTGTATATGTATGATTTACCTGTGCCAAAAAAACAGTTTTAGAAGAACCACAAAAGTCAGGTCAGAAAAAATGTTTCCCAGGAAAAAGCAGGGGCTTCCCAGGTGGCTCAGCGGTTAAGAATCTGCCTGCCAATGCAGGAGACATGGGTTCGATCCCTGGGTCGGGAAGATTCCCTAGAGGAGGAAATGGCAACCCACTCCAATATTCTTGCCTGAAAAATTCCATGGACAAAGGAGCTTGGTGGGTAAGAGTCTGTGGGTCACAAAGAATCAGACACAACTGAGTGACTGAGGGTGCACACACAGGAAAAAGCCAAAATGTAATTCTACAAGTTTCATCAATCTCTTCTTTTCTTGGTCTACCTATGTAAGAGTAATATTTCTCTGTAGTGAACATCAAAATATACTTAGTGTACTTGGAAGTGTTCGGTACATAAAGAAGCTATTGGTCTTTTTATGTAGGGAATTTTTGAGACTTGGTTTGCAAGAATAGCATTGCAGTTTTTGAGGTCCCTGGAACAATATAAGGTGTTTTATTTAACAAACTTATTTAAGAGACTAATGTGCTTGACAATGGAATGAAATAAAATAGCCTAAAAAATAAAGTTGTTTTTTTTTTTTTTTTTTTTTTTTTTTTTTGAGAGAAAGTGAAAGAGGAAAGTGAAAAAGTTGGCTTAAAGCTCAACATTCAGAAAACTAAGATCATGGCATCCGGTCCCATCATTTCATGGGAAATAGATGGGGAAACAGTGGAAATAGTGTCAGACTTTATTTTTCTGGGCTCCAAAATCACTGCAGATGGTGATTGCAGCCATGAAATTAAAAGACGCTTACTCCTTGGAAGGAAAGTTATGACCAACCTAGACAGCACATTCAAAAGCAGAGACATTATTTTGCCAACAAAGTCAAGGCTATGGTTTTTCCAGTAGTCATGTATGGATGTGAGAGTTGGACTGTGAAGAAAGGTGAGCACAGAAGAATTGATGCTTTTGAACTGTGGTGTTGGAGAAGACTCTTGAGAGTCCCTTGGACTGCAAGGAGATCCAACCAGTCCATTTTAAAGGAGATCAGTCCTGGGTGTTCTTTGAAAGGACTGATGCTAAAGCTGAAACTCCAATACTTTGGCCACCTCATGTGAAGAGTTGACTCATTGGAAAAGACTCTGATGCTGGGAGGGATTGGGGGAAGGAGGAGAAGGGGACGACAGAGGATGAAATGACTGGATGGCATCACCGACTCAATGGACATGAGTTTAGGTGAACTCCGGGAGTTGGTGATGGACAGGGAGGCCTGCCGTGCTGCAATTCATGGGGTCGCAAACAGTCGGACACGACTGAGTGACTGAACTGAACTGAACTATCCACTTAGATGACCCAAATTCATATAATTTACTTTCTGTTTATATTCAACAAACCCGATTTCATTCAGCTTCAAATTTCTGTATGTATTTCTATTGAAATTCAGCTCTTCACGCATTTTGACCTTTTCAAGAAAGCCAGCTTCATACTGAATTGTGGTGCATTAGGAAGGTAAACACTTTTAGTGCTTGTTATTCAATGGGTTTGGATTTAGAAAGTCATTGTCAATAGGTTAATCCTTTTGTACAGACAGTCTCTTTGGCTAAGAGGCATCTTAAACAAATAAAGGATTTTACCAAAATGCTAATTTCTGAGTATTTCTGTCAACTGTCAAAGAATAAATCTCAGCAGAGGCCTTAAAATTGGTAATTCTAGTTTATATTCATTTCCCATCAGCAGAATTTCAAAAAGAACTTTAGTGTACAAAAGTCTAGTCAGACGTTATTTGCAACCCAGTTCAAAAAATCATTAGAACTATTGATTTCATGCAGTCATCCACTTTTAAGCAATTGTCTCTAATCAATAATGGAGCTGCCTACTTCGGAAGCACATTCAGGGATCACCAAAAAATAGACAAACCAGGATAATAATCCTGCCATTAATTTGGAATTCACAAGTTTTTATGTGCTACATGATATTGGCAAATTAAAAAAAAATGTGGACTTAGGTAAGGAGAGATTTTACTCAAAAAGATTATTGCAATAGGGCAGAGGGACTAGTGCAATATGGAAAATTCTCTACTCATAAGATCTGTAAACTTCTCAAAGGTCAGGCAGAAAAGGACTTTTCTTTTACAAGGAGGAGAAAACAAGGCTAGAAAGAATCAAGATTCACAATTAATCAAGGAATGTCTCTCTTTATGGTCAACTTCCAGGAGAGGTCCTTAAGGAGATGGGTGATGGTTAGTTTTACATGTCAAATCAGCTGTGCTATAGTGACAAAAAATGTAGACAAATGCTCTGGCTATCTTTATGAGGATGTTTTCAGATGGGATTAACATTTAAATTGATGGGCCTTGAATAAAGAAGAGTGCCTTCCATAATGGGAGTATGCCTTATCCTTTAAGCTGAAGACCTAATTAGAACAAAGATTGACCTCCTCTAAGAAATAGAGAACTCTGCCAGCAGAACACCTTTGGTTCTGAACTGTAAAACAGCCTCTTTCCTGGATCTCCAGCATGTTGGTCCACCCTAAAAATTTTAGACTTAACAGCCTCCATAGTTGCAAGAGCCAATTCCTTAAAATTTATAAACAAATACATGCATACATATATATATATATATATATATATATATATATATATATATATATATACACACACACATACACCCATATATATATACATACACATACATTCTATTGGCTCTTTTTTCTGGAGAGCCCTAATACAAGGAGGTAGTCCACCTTCCAATGCTAGTTCAGGTTAAGAGTGAGTCAAAGTTAAGGTCCCTAAGGGAAGGAGCGAAGCTTAAGTTTTGGTTAAGTTTACAAGCATTTTCTTCTCATTTTTCAGTCAATACAAACAATTTGGCTATCATTTATGAGGAAAAGCCAGGGAATTTGGAAGATCTGTCAGGCCTTGTCCTCAATAAAGAGGGGAGTTATCCAAAAGTCTTATCTAAGTATCTAAGTCACACTGTGCAATGTGGGTCTTTGCTCAAATCCCTTCCTGAATGACAAAGAACGAGAAAATTTATTTGACTATCAATGTTTATTAAGAGCACAGAACTTGGTATATTCAAAATTATCATGATTATTTGAAATAAGTGTATAAAAATAACTATTTTAGTTATAATTAGGTACTATAAGCCTACTGAGAAGTATAGTACTTTCAGTAATTTTATTTATTATTAATATCATTGTTCCTTTTAAAAGTTTCTATTCAAGTATGTTCAATGAATATTGCATGTATTCCAAGAAACCTGGGATTGAAACCTTCATTTATCTGCTGTGCAAATTTGGGCATAGTTTTATACAGATGCAGATATACTTAGTACTTATCTCAGAGTTTTTATGGCATTAAATAAAATCACATATATGCAAGTCCTGAGCAATAATAGGTCTTCAATTAATTTTTTTCCATTTTAATGTGTTCAATAAGTGTTTTTTTTCTGTTTAATTTCTACCCCTTCCTTCCATGAGCTAACTTTACTCCATGACCAAGACATTATGTAGATTGAGCACGAAGAAACATATATTTTAATGGTTTGAGGAGAAAGTCAATTAAGTCCATGTAGGATACTACTGGAACTATAAAATAGGTTTGACCCCCAAATAACAGTGTTAATAACGGGTTAACAGTTAGTCTCTTCACCAACATTCTTCAGCACTAAAACATGGATGGAACTTGAATGCATTATGCTAAGTAAAGAAAGCTAGCAGAAAAGGCCATATGAAATATTCAGAACAGGCTAATCCATAGAGACAGAAAGTAGGTTAGTAGTTTCCCAGGGATAAAGGGAAAGAGAAATGGGGAGTGCTGCTAATAAGGAGTGACTGCTAATGGGTGCATGTTTCTATTCCAGGTGATGAAAATGTTCTGAACTAGATAATGGTTATGATTGCACAATTTTGCTAATATATTAAAAGCCACTGAATCATACCCTTTAAAAATGGTGAATTTTTTTAAAATATAAATTTATTTATTTTAATTGGAGGTTAACTTTTATGCTGTATGAATTCTATCAGAATAAAGATGTTATTTAAAATAAAAGAGAAGCAAAGAATTTCTAAAAACAAACAAACAAAAAACAAATGAGAGGACCTTCTCTGGTGATCAGTGGTTAAGAATCCACCTTCCAATGCAAGGTTTGATCCTTGGTTAGGGAACTAAGATCCCACCTGCTGTGGGGCAATTAAACTCATGCACCACAACTACTGAGGCCCCACGCCATAACTAGGTAGCCCACGTGCCACACCTAAGACATGATGCACCCAAAAACAAACAAAATAAATAAATATTGAAAAACAAAACATTGCCAGCAGACCTGCACCATAAGAAGTTTAAAAGGGATTTGTTTAGGAAGAAGAAATATGATATTAGGTAGAAAACTGGACCTATAGGAAGAAATAAGGGTCTCTGAAAAGGAATAAATGAAGATAGAAATAAAATTAATATTTCCTGCATTAATTACTCTAACACATAACTGTTTGTTTAAGACAAAAGCAGTATCAATACCTTCTCTGTTCATAGCATAAGTGAAAATGACACAGATAACACAAAATAGTACAAAGGATGGGAAGGAGGAATTGGGAACACAGTGTTGAAAGGTTCTAACACTACAGGTGAAAATGTCTTACCTAAAGGCAGATACAGATTAATTAAAGGTGTATATTATAACCCTAAGGCACCACTAAATTATTTCTTAATATATACAATCAATAAGTCAATAAAGAAGATAAAATAGAGTCCTAGGAATGATAAATTAGATCAAGTGCAGGCAGAACAGGGGAAAAATATAGCAATCCATGGAACAAACAGAAAATAGCTAACAAGATGGTAGATTTTTATTCAGTCATACAAAAATTATATTAAATGTCAATGTTTAAAAACTAGTTTTAAAATGGTTGCCATATTGGATTCAAAAAGCAAGGTCCAACTAAATATTGTCTAAAAGCACCCCTTTACCTATGAAGACATAGATATACAAATAAATCATGAAAGCATTAACCAAAAGAAAATGAGAGAGGCTATATTTCTATCAGATATAGTAAGCTTCAGAACAAGCGATATTATGATAGAATAAAGAGAGGCATCACACAAGGATAAAGAGATCAATTCTCCAAAAAGATATAATGACCCTACCTATGTATGTAGATAACAATGGAGCTTCAAAATACCCAAAGCAAAAACTTATAGAACTGAAATAAAGATTAGAAAAATTTGTAATTATACTTTTAGACATCAAGATAATTTTCTCAGTAATAGAAAAATACACAGAAAACCAGGTAAGATACAGAAGAACCAAATAATAGTATCAATCAACCTGACCTAATTGATATATATCAAGAATTCAATGACAAAAAAAACAAAACAAAACAGCAAAACCAGGTAAGATACAGAAGAACCAAATAATAGTATCAATCAACCTGACCTAATTGATATATATCAAGAATTCAATGACAAAAAAAAAAAAACAGCAAAAACAAAACAGCAAAAAAAACACATTATTTTCCAGCACATGGAAAATTCATTATGATAAATCTTATTTGGGTAACAAAATAAACTTTAGAAAATTTAAAACAATAGAAGTCATGTCCTGTTTAGTTTTTAGACTATAAGAGAAACTAGAAATCAATAAATATATTCTGGAAATCCTCAAATATTGGGAAAGTAAATAACATGTCTATATAACCTAAAGGTCAAAAAGTGACTATCAAAGGAAAATTTTTAAATGTTTCAATTAAATGAAAATAAAATACAAAATGTCAAAATTTGGATACTATAATATTCAAATAGTTCTTAGAAGACAATTTATAGCATTAGGTGCTTATATTGCAAAAGAAAAATATATCTCAAATAGATATTCTAAGTTTTTACCACGATAAATTTTAATATAAGAGCAACACCATGTCTATGCAATCTTTTCAGAATATAGAAGGAAGCACTTCCCAAATCATTTTGTGATGTCACCATTACCTTAAAACAGAAACAAGCAAATAGAATTGAAGGGGAAAAAAGTCTCAAATTTTCAGATCTATACCTCTTATTAACATAGATGCACACATCCTCCACATAGTATTAGTAAACTGAAACTAGCAATGTAAAATAAAATAATGCATCACAGTGAAATGGAGTTTGTCTAAAAATGCAAGATTGTTTTAACATTCAAAAATCAATGTAATTCACCATATTAACATATCATATGATCATCTCAATACAACAAAAGCAGTAAACAAAATGCTACAGCCATACGTTATAAAAATTCTCAAATAACTAGAAATAAACATAAGTTAAAATCTAGTAGAGGGTAATATGGAAAAACACTCATGCATTTTCCTTAATACTCACCCTCAGTACTTCACTTCTGCACTTTTGGTCACCAAATGTGTTGGGTTTTTTCCCAAATCGAGCAATTCCAACAGATACCAGCCATGTTCCCTACATTTTAAGTCAATTCTCACATCGTTCATTTGGAGAGAGCACCAGATTTCACAGGCTAAGATTTCAGCTTCACAAGACTGTCTCCACCTCAGATGCTAATTTTAAATACAGATTATCACCTGTTCTGATCTGCTGCTGCTGCTGCTACTAAGTCACTTCAGCCGTGTTCGACTCTGTGCGACCCCATAGACGGCAGCCCACCAGGCTCCCCCGTCCCTGGGATTCTCCAGGCAAGAACACCGGAGTGGGTTGCCATTTCCTTCTCCAATGCGTGAAAGTGAAGTCGCTCAATCGTGTCCGACTCTTAGCAACCCCATGGACTGCAGCCTATCAGGCTCCTGCGTCCATGGGATTTTCCAGGCAAGAGTACTGGAGTGGGTTGCCATTGCCTTCTCTGGTTCTTCTGATCAACTGACTATAAATTAGAGGGTCCCACAACCTCCACTTCAGGTTCAATTAATTTGCTAGAATAGCTCAAAGAACTCAGGAAAAGTTTATTTACTAAATTACCTACTGGTTTGTCACAAAGGATATTAAAGGATACAAATAAACAACCAGATGAAGTGATATCTAGGGTAAGATCTGGAAGGATCCAGAGAACAGAGTTCTTTTCCCAGGGAGTGTGGAGTACATGGGTTCATGTTCACTAACCTGAAAGTTCTCGAAAACTAGTCCTTTCTATAGAGAATTCAGTACCTAAACATGGTTGGTTAAATCATTAGCTACTGGAGATTAAGTCAATATCTATGCCCCCCACCCCTCAACTCCCTGGAGCTTGGAATTGAAACTTCCAACCCTCTAACCAACTGAACAACTAGCACTCATCTTAGTAAGAGTATTAGGAGCTCTGTACCAGAATGTAGAGAAAAATCAGTATGTATATTTATTATATATCACAGTATCACACAAGGTGACTACAAAAAGCTTCACCTAACATTCTACTTAATGGTGAAAGAATAATTGTTTTCTTACCAAGATTGGTAAAATGGCAAAAATGTTCCTTCACCTCTACTAGTAAACATTTTAGTAGAAATCCTAGCCAGTGTGACAAGGCTAAATAGATGAATCAATAGTATAGAAATTAGAAAAAAATGTAACCTTTTGCTAATAGCACAGTATTCCATATGGATAAAAAAATTCAAAGAATCTGCCAAAAACCACTAGAACTGGGAGGTTAGTTACAGGACATACAGTCAATATATAAAAACATTTTATTTTTTACTTTAAACTAATGGTGAACATTTGGAATTCAAAAGTTTTTCAATACCACTTACAATAACACCAAAAAATAAAATCCTTAGTTACATATCTAACCAAATCTTCTCTTATTCTAACCTAAGAATAGAATATGAATGCTTATAATTACAAATGATGAATTAAAGAATCAAAGATCTAAATGAATGAAGATATATTCACTGTTCATATGTTGTGTGACAATATTATTTACGTGCTAATTTGCCCCAAGTTGATCTGCAGATACAATGTGATCTCAGTCAAAATCCCAGAAGGAGTTTTGGCAGATTTTAATAAGCTGATTCTAAAATTTATACAGAAATTAAGAGAAATAGGGTAACCAAAACAGTTTGGAGGACTCACACTAACTGATTTCAATTGTGATTTACATACATATACATATGTATGTATATAAATATATATATCATATATACAGGCTTTCCTGCTGGCACAATGGTAAAGGATATGCCAGCAGTGCAGGAGACACAGGAAATGCAGGTTTGATCCCAGGGTGGGAACAATCCCCTGGAGAAGGGAATGGCAACCCACTCCGGCATTCTTGCCTGGAGAATTCCATGGACAGAAGAGCCTGGTGGGCTGCAGTCCATGGAGTCACAAAGAGTGAGACACAACTGAAGCAACTTAGCATGCACACATGCATATATAGAAATATATATATATATATATATATATATATACAGTAACAAAAGCAGTGTGATATTGGGAAAACAACAGCTACACAGATCAATGAAAGTGAAGAGACCCCAGGAATAGGCACACAAAAATATCATCCATGGCAATTCAATGACAATCATTTCAACAAACTGGATATCCACATGAGTAAAATGAACACTGACCTAAGCTTTAAATCCACACCTTTAAAAAATTGACTCATAGTGGATCACAGATATAACTGTTATGTAGTTAGAATAGGAAAAAGAGTCCAAAATGGCGGTGGCTAAAAGACAAAGAAAGGAAAAAGCCTGCAAAAATGGAACAAAAGAAAATCCAAGGACCAGAGTGAGAACCTCAGGTGAAACAAACAGCCCTCCTGGCTAGCCCAGTTTACAAAGGGCAGGCTCAGGGGGAGGAGACAAAACATAAAAAGAGGAACCAAGATTGAGCCTCTCTCTTCTTTTAGGTCAGCCCACCCTCACACCTCGAGGATGTATTTTCCTTTGCTTGCCAAATAAAACTGAGCTGTAACTGAGGTGTAATACTGGTCTTCCATCTTAAATCTTTGCTATGGCAAGACAGAACTGAGGAAATTACACACTCCCTCCACATAACTAAATATGTAAAACTCTAAACCTTACAGAATAAATCATAGGAGAAAGTTTTGTGATCTTATGTTAGGCAAGCATTGTTTTTTTGACATGATACTATAAGCACAGTCCATGACAGAAAAATTATAAATTTTGATTTATAAAAATTAAAAGACATTTGTTTATGAAAAAAAAGAAAATGAGAAGATAATTAATAGAGTGAGAAGATATATTTTCAAATCACCTATCCGACAAATGATTTTTATCTAAAATATTCAAAGAACTCTCAAAACTCAACAATAGTAAAATAGCCCAATTAAAAACATGCACAAAGAAAATCATATTTATTCCTCTGAAAATTCTCAAATCCTCATAAACTTTCCCTGTTTCCCAAAGAGAAGGAGTACCCTATGGTTGACAGTGTTGGTTGTCGCTTTTGCCCACTGTTTGAGTCTTCTGTTTTATAGGGGAGAGGGATCTTATTTTTTTTTTTTTATTCCTGCCTTTTCCACAATGGCTGCTGTTCTCCTCCCTGAGGCCTTCACAATGAGGAGTGCTTCTTTTGACACTTGCTATTCTAACCCAGTTAGGTTCATGGAAGAGTAGCCTTCAAATGAGCCCACATTCCCCTTACTTGTGTAGCCTTAAAAGATTCTATATTCCTTTGCTAACCCAGACTTGGCTTTTACAAGTTTGTTAGCAATTTTAGCTGAAATCTTCTTACAAGGGTCTATGTCTGCTCCAGGTAAGAAAAAAGAACTTGTGTTCTGTCTACTCTTGAAAATGTCTTGGTTTTCTTAGATAGTAGATTAATTGGTTGCCCCGTGACCTCAGCTTGATGATGAGATCAAGAAAATTGTGAATTCTATTTTGTTCAGTTTTATTGTTGGTGTCATAGAGTATAAATGATGCTCTCCTCAGGTTTTTACATGCCAAATGGAGACCAGAAGTTCCGTATAGATTTTTAAATGTACTTTTTGCATGTAGTATAGTGGCTCAGATGATAAAGAATCTGCCTGCAATGCAGGAGACCTGGGTTTGATCCCTGGGCGGGGAAGATCTCCTGGAGAAGGGAATGGCTACCCACTGCAGTATTCTTGCCTGGAGGATTCCATGGACAGAGGAGCCTGGAGAGTTAAAGTCCATAGGGTCTTAAAGAGTCAGACACGACTGAGCAACTAATACTTTCTTTCACTTTCATCTTTCATTTGTTGAATGCCAGGTACTGTGCAAGGTACTTTACATGTTATATCACTTGATCCACATAGCAGTCCAAAAAACAGGACCTGTCCCCATTTTACAGATGAGTTCATGAGGTTGAGGAAAATGATACAGTTTATTCTTGATGGTAGAGCCAGTAAATACAAGAGTCGGAAATCAAAGCTATGTCTGCTTGGTTCATGTTTCCTTGTTATTTATCCTCCTTGCTATATTATATTGTTTTTCTTCAGGAGTTCAGAGAATTTAGTATCCAATCTCCTGTATTGCTATTTGGTAAGAAATCTAACATTTTTTAGAAATGACAGGAGGCACAAAGAAGGTATGCAGAGAGCTAAGTAAGGACTCCTCTGTGTTGGCAATGCTGACTCTGGGGAGTTTGGAGTAGCTTTCTCTAGGTGAGCTGGCAGGGATAGGTCTTTGCAAATGAGAACTTTGTAACAAAAGATTGATATGACCAATCACTAAGTTCAAAGATAACTGGTTGCCCTAAGAACAGAAGGCAGTTTGGATTAGTAACAAACTGGAGAGTGACACAGCAATCATTCGTGTCTGAGTCCAGCTGCTAAGCCTGGAGAGGGTTAAGACCCCATCAACATCCACCAAGGAAAGCTCCCCATTTGTAAATCAGTGTGATGATCTAGTGTTTTCCCTTCTCTTTAAATAAGGGATAAATATGCCATGACCAAAACAGAAAACATATTGCTGCCCTTAGAGTAAGTGTAGGTGTGCTTGTGTTTTAAACAATTTGGGTGGCTCTCATAATTTCCATTTATGGGCCCTTTCTTTATTGATGAAATCTTCCATTTGAATAGTCTTTCAATGGGATGTGCATTCAGTCCTGAAGAAATAAGATCCATGAGGTAGTGGGGGGAATAAATGTGGTAAGTGGTCAAAAGTAATAAGCAGAAGAGTTTGATAAAGCAGAAAAATGTACTGATTGATTTTGAAATCTTAGCAAGTTGCTTAACTTCTCTGTTCCTCTAGTTTCTTTTAAATTGAAAATAATAATAGTAACCTATTTATCATTATTGAAAATTAATGGAATCATTACATATAAAGCACTTAAGATGCCCTAGAAAATTGGGTATCATGCCAATGCTGGTTGTTGTTGTTATTATTAAATTTTATATTCAGAATAATGGAAACAAAGTGTGTTGATATAAATTTAATTTGCCAAAGATGCTTTTCACAATTATGTAACATATATTGGAGTGAAGAGATGCTAGAGATGACTTAAGTGCTAGAAGGACCAGAAAAAGTGAAGTGAAAGTGTTAGTCACTCAGTTGTGTCCGACTCTTTGTGACTCCATGAGCTGTAGCCCGCCAGGCTCCTCTGTCCATGGAATCCTCCAGGCAAGAATACTGGAGTGGGTAGCCATTCCCTTCTGAAGGGGATCTTCCCAACTCACGGACTGAACCCAAGTCTTCTGTACTGCAGGCAGATTCTTTACCATCTGAGTTACCAAGGAAGCCCATTAGTACCAGAATGGTGGCATAAATGTAGAATGGAAGCACAGAAGTCAAAATATATTTCAGGGGAGGAAATGGCTGATCTTGCTAGTGTGAAAAGATGAAAGACAGTAGAATTTGGGAAGCTGGGAGATTTAGTGCAGCCAATTGCTTTAATGAGACAATTATTAAGGGGTTGACTGTTGGCAGGCGATTGGGGAGTATAGTAAACTTGAAGTATCATTTAGATTCCAAAGAGAAATGTCATGGGGTTGACTGAGGATGTGGGACAAACAGAGCAAGAGAGGTTAGCATTGGAGATGTGCATCTAGTAATTATCTATATTTAGGTAGTTCCTAAAATCATGTATGTATCTCAACTTCCTTCTAAAAGCTTCCAAAAGCTGTACTTGTGCCAAAATATAGACTTGGACTGGAAAATGAGAATTGGAGGATGAATAAAGAATGCTGATTTACATAGAATTATTCAAACAACTGAGGAGAAAATGAGATGCATAACATAGGCATAATAAAATCAACAAGAACAACTGCCTGATAGTGTATTCTGATCCCTACAACAATTGCCCAAATTATACTCCAATCTAGATATTGCCTCTACTTAGAAAAAAATAATAATAAAGTACTCATTTTAAATATTGTGTCATTCAACTAAAGTAAAACTATACTTGAAAAGTTAGAGTTGCAATATAGTGTAAAATAATATTTCTTCATTACTTAGAAAATTGGTCATTAATGCACCCTCTGTAGGTCTTTAAAGATGTACTTTGTTTTGTACATGTAGGTGAATTCCTGAAAAGTTGTAGGCAAATACATTATACCTTAAATGTATTGGAATATTTACAAATTTATAAGAAAACTTTTATGTGATTAATCATAACCTAGTTCATCTGTGTAGTTAATTTGGAACTATGTCTAATTACTTTTTTAATCGGGGCCAGATGAAGTTGCATATCAAGTAAAGCCTTGAAGGCCATTTTGAAAGTTTGGATTTTATTCTAAATGCAATGGAAAACTATTGAAAGGTTGTTAAGCAAAATGTTTACAGGAACTAATTTATAATGAGACAAAAGTAGAAATAAGCTGATGAGGGATACCTATGGATACTCATTATTTTTAATCAAATTTTCATACTCTTTGCTTTCTGGAAAGACATGTATGTAACATAAAGTTAGTGTTGTCACATATTAGCAGTGAAGCCTTAGGCAAGCTACTTAACCTCTCTGAATATCAGCAACTTCATTGATTCTGAAGCACTGGAAATAATCACACTGACCTCACAGTGGTTGAGGGTTAAATTTCATACTGTATTTATTAATTCAACAATGAGTTATTACTTCTTGAGTCCTTACTGTGTTGTGTGCCAGCTATGGTTCTGGGAGGTGAGGATATAGCAGTGACTGTTAGGAAGCCCTGGTTTCATGCAGCTGGGTGAGAGAATGAAGAGGAAGCAAGGAAAGTTCCTCTGTCAAGGTAACAGATCTCTTAGGCAGAGATCTGAATGAGAAGAGGATTTGAGCCATGCAAATATCTGTGAAAGAGATTACTAGACAGAGAGAACTACAATTTCAAAACCCTGAGATAGAATCCTTCTTGGCTAGTGTACTTAAAAGACATCAAGGCCTGCATAGTTTGAGGTCAAAGAACAAAAGTAAGAGTGGTGTAGGAGATGAGATCAGAGAGATAACCTGGGGGCAAGATCATGCAGAACCATGTAAGCCAATGTAAGAACTTCGGGGAGTGACAGGGTCTGAATTATATTTTCACAGGAAAACTGGCTATTGAGTAGAGAATAGATTTCATACTTTAGCAAGAAGAGGTTAGATCTCTAAATTCAATACTTGGACTCTTTGGTCTCTGAAGCTATAACCAGAAAGAGATGGCACAGAGCTCCACTCCTGAAATGGAAGCCTCCCCATGCTGACTGGGGTATCTGGAAGCTGGGTATCTGGGTCCCTGGCTACAAAATTCTGGGGTCACTGCCAGTGGTTGTACCCATTGTCGATGTGTTTCCAGAAGAGGTAGGAGGGTGAAAGTTACCTTTTGTTCTAGAATAAGCTTTGTAATTTTCTTTCAGGGTGAGAGATCTCCAGGCAAGAAATTGAAACCTGGTTTTAATCCAGGAAAAGCCTAATGGCCTTGGTGGAGGCAAATGTAAAATCCCTAGACATGAAGAGGACAGAAAGTGAAGATAAACTCATTCATCAAAAGATTTTCAAACAAAAGAAAGCCCCACCCAAGATGAGACTGTAAAATAAAAGTTCACAGCAGGGAGAAAAACACTCTTATGAAAAACAGCTAACACATGGGAGAATTCCCTTGTATGCTTCATGTCCCTCAGCAAGTGGTGCTAGTTGTTCAGTCATGTCAGACTCTTTGGGACCATATGGATTGTAGCTTGCCAGGCTCTTCTGTCCATAGAATCCTCCAGGCAAGAATACTGGAGTGGGTTGCCATTTCCTTCTCCAGGGGGTCTTCTTGACCCAGGGATTGAACCCGTGTCTCCAGCATTCACTTTCATTGGCAGGAGGATTCTTTACCACTGGGCCACCTGGGAAGCCCCCCAAACGTAAGAGTATGCTCATAGACATCAGAATATGACAAGGATTCCTGCTAACATACTTACTAAATAAAGTTTTAGTAGATAGTCTAGCCTCTACATGAGAGAAAAGAAGACATAAGATTTGTAAGAATTAGGGAAAACCTAATTGTTATTTGCAGTGGAAGTCATTTTCTATATTGCAAATCTAAGAATCTACAGATATATAATATAACTAATAAAAAGCTTGATCAAATTTGCTGAATGCAAACTCAATAATCACAGCAATATATATCACCAATGATCAATTAAACAATGTAATAGTTAAAACATTCCATTTTATAATAGAAGAGGAAAAAAGTATGAAATATATTTTGAATTAAATTTGGAAAGATTCTATATTAGAAAGATGGTATTTTTTTCCCCAAATGGGTTTATTTAACAGTTTAATGCAGTTCCACTCAATATCCTAACAGGGCTTTTCATGGAACAAGACTTACTAATTCTAAACTGAATCATATGGAAGAGTGAAGATCCAAAATGTCAATAACAATTTTGAAAAGGAACGACACGCATGGAAGACTGACTCTACCATATATCAAGATTTATTATGTCTTTAAATTCACTCAGCATTACTTTATAATTTTTAGTATAAACTTTGTACATATTTTATATTTAGTCCAATATATTTGATTATTTTCATACTATTATGAATATTTTAAGTTGATTTTCTTGACACCCTTTATAAGTAAATATTGATCTTGCAATCTGTGTCTGTTAAATTTGCTTATTTGTTCAAGTAGATTTTAACTTCTTTTGGGTAGATATATAATCACACAAGCAATAAACACCAAAATTTCTTTTAAATTTTACTACTTAATCTACTAAATCTGCTTTAAAAAAGATTTATTATGAAGCTATACTAATTTAAAATATGGTATTGGTACAAGAATGGGCAAATAGACCAATGGAGCAGAATGAAGAACTGGAAATAGATTCAAATTTATGAACATATGGAAGAAAGTATATGAACATATGAGAGAAGTGGTGTCACAAGTCAAAAGGGAAATATAAACCGTTTAATAAACTGTATTATGGAAATTGGTTCCCCATCTAAAAAAAATATTCCTTTCTCAAACTATACCCCAAAATAAATTACAGGGGCTTCAAAGATTTACATATGAAAAATAATTAAAACTATTAGAATAAATGTTTGAAGAATATTGTTATAATCAACGACAAAGGTCCACAAACTTTCTGTAAAGTGCTAGATAATAAATATTTTGGGTTTATATACCACACACAGGTTGTGTTATATATATATATGTATATATATATATATATATATATATATGTGTGTGTGTGTGTGTGTGTGTGTGTGTGTGTATATATATAAATCTTTGCAAATAAAAAAAAAATCATCATGGGCCATTCGAAATAGACGGTTGCCTGAATTTGACCCAGTCAGACATATTTGGCTAACTTCTGATTTTTGGGTAGAGGACAATTAAAATAAGGTGAATATACACTTTAAAAATTAAAAGACAAGTCAGATACTGGGAGAAAATATTTATAACCTATTTAACAAAGTTTTAGTATCTGGAAGATGTGAAGAGCTCCTACAGACCAATAAGAAAACAAAAACCCAATAGGGAAATGGAAAATGGCAATTCAAGGTTAAAAAAAAAAAAAACTGGATTATTCTTAGGAATTAGGAAAATAGAAGCTAAAATAAAAATAAGATACTATTTTTCCCCTGAGATTGCCAAAAATTATAAAGTCTGACAGATCCAAGTATTGAGGAAGATGTAGAAAAATTTTTGTACACTGCTGGCTGGAGTATAAATTGGTGCACCAACTCCAAAGACTTGTGATGAATCCCACATAACCGACCATGTCATGAGTTTGAAAAAATGCTAATAAAAATTTAAGATTAAGCTAATAAAGGCACACTGTCTAGATCACAGGATTTAATAGCATCAATTACCTCTGACCTTATATATCTATGTCTTTTATATTCAGATGCCCCATTTTAAGAGCAAAACTGATTAATTAGAATGCCTTGAGAATGCTGATAAAGTATCTGCTGAAACTATGAACTATAACAGTTGATTGATGTGGGAATATTTAGCCCTTGGAAGAAAAAGACAGTGCAACTAAAAGAATATAAACGTGGGAGCAGCTAGGCTTAGTTTGTAATCAGATGCTGTACATTTACCTACTGTTCCAGGGCTACCATGTTGCACAACTGGGCTTTGAAAGTGAATGGGTTATGTAGAAGTCTAAACTGTATGACTTTAAGCAAGTTACTTAGAAGCCTTCATTTTCTTATCTAAAAAATTGAGATAATAATTCAAAGTTTTTGTAGATTTAAAGATGATATAAGAAAACCCCCTACCAAATAGTATGCATTCAAGCAGTCATAATATTGAAATTTTAACAGTGGTTAAGAAAATGAATTTTAGATTCGAGCAGACAGACTTCAGCTCAAATCACATCTCTAATGTTTCCTGAGGGTGTTAAAGTTGATAAATTAACCTCTCTGGTACTGAGTTTCCTCATTTGTAAAATGTGAAGTAATAGCTCATCTTTAGTAAAAGTCAGAAACTATTCTGAGAACTGTATATACATTAAACTATTTGCTAACTACAGAAATTTTGGTGTGAGTACTGTTAATACCCCGCCCCCTCCTTCAAACAGAGGCATACAGAGTTGGAACAAACTGCCTCAAATCATAAAACTGAGGAAGAGAGAGAGTTGAGATTTTAATCCAAAGGGTCTCAGTCCAGGATACAAGCTACACTAAATTGCCTTTCTAGGTCACTAAAAGGATTAAATGAGGTAATAGATATGAAGAATTTAGCATGGTATGTACAAGGTAGTAAGCACTTAATGGATTTTAGCCTTGTAGTGCTCAAGATTCTTTTGGTAACAGATTAGTTTAAGCTGATCTGCCCACTCAAATACTCAGAGAGGACTATATTGATTTACATGACTAAAAACTGGGTCAAATGAGGTCAGCAGGACTCAATCTCTCTCTCCATCCCTTGCTCTGCTTTTCTTCCTGTTGGCTATATTCTTAGGCAGGCTGCTGCCATATAGTAGTAAAGATAGTTACCAGAAGCCTTCAGTATGCATTATCTTTATACTTAGCAATTCTTAGAACCTTATTTTCTAGTCATGTCTTTCATTGGCCTAGCATAGGTACAGGTTCTTTTTTAAAATGATGACAACAACCAGAAAGAGGAGCAATTTCTAGATCTAGGTCATGTCTCTCCCTGAGACTAGAGCATGAGATCAGCCCCATCCAATCATTTCACTAAAACTGAAAGGGGATGTTTGACTCAAATTTATTTTTCACAATGTGGTTAAGAAACTTGTCCCTTCAGGTCTAGGAACCCAAAAAACAGAAAAGCATTAGAAAGAAAGATAAGGTCTTTCCAAAGAAAACCTGAATAAGGTGGCACCTGATTGAGATGATCAATACATCAAGATATGATCAACTATACCCAGATATGTTTATTCTCCATGCTTTGCTGATCACCTAGTCACTCTAAATTTACTCTTCAATATTCTTAGTTCTCCCAAGTAGAGGCAGGTTTGCCATAATATTCTAACCTTGACCTAAAGGCCTCTGAAACTCATGGGCATAGAGCATAAGAGTGGGGGATTTAAGGGAGAGTTTCAAAGTAAGAAAAACCATCAGTTCACTTTTCCTTTGGTTGCAAATTTCCAAATAATTGCATTATAAATTAGATCAAGGTGTATAGATATGAACAAAATATTAAAATCTATTTTCAGGAAACTTTTAGTGTAAAATCTGTTTTCAGAAAACACGTTGTTTAAAGGAATAGACCTATATATCAAATAGATCCAACTGATGCCTACCACTCTAATAAGATTTAAAAATTAATTCCTCTCCTGTAGTGATTTTAGGGAGGAGAAAAAATGAAAACTAGATTTTATATTATTTAATGTATTTTTCCTTTTTTAAATTCATGTTTAGTTTTCAGTTGAGTTACATGAATTTTCTTTACTACCATACTCAGACTTCCAGTTAAGAAAATATTTTTTGAAAGTACAATATATCCAAACAGATTAGTCATTTTTCTTTAATGTAGCTTTGCCAAATGCTACAACATTAAAACAAGACATTCATGAGATATGATTCAGTTAGCCCATTCTTAGAAAAGTAACATAGCCACATGACAAGTACAGGGTATTAGCTGTACCTTATAGTATTTTGTTCTATGTGTACTCTTTGATCTGTTCATCAAAGTCCTTAATTTTTAATATGCCAATATGATTCAATAAAATTTAAGAGAAATTTATCTTCAGAACATTAATTGAATTATATGAAATGCAGAATATCAGTGGTATTGTAGGTACGAAAGAAAACTGCTGTCTATCAAAAATGTTGAGGAAAATGCTTATCAAGAAGATGCCCTAAGCAGTATAAAATCCTTAAATAAATATTTCATATCTATGATACATTGCCCTAGATGTTGAAGATTCTCACCTGGCTAAAGGCACGGTACTGGATATTATGGTCTCTGGGGACATTTTTCTAGGTCTGATCCTCTCTTCCTAATCTCATATTGATTTTAATATTAGGTCAGAAATGTCAAAAGTAAATTTTCTAGCTCTTCTTTGCTGGTATTTTTCTCTCATATCACTCTGTCCTGTGCCTGATTGGGGTCATCCTGAACAACATACCTGGACTATTTCAGTTCATCTCTTTCACCTATCTTGTCATTTGTAATTCAAAAGAAAAGTCTTTCTGATGATTACAATTTTTAAATTTCTTCTTGCTGAATAAAGTTATGTAAAAGTAGCAATACTTTTGGTTCTTATTGTATGACTGGTACTATGCTTGGCTACTGAAACAAAATGAAATGGTGTATTGCTTATGGTCCAGTGTAATTTATTCAGTCATTTCAAATTGGTTACATATAAATGTTAAATGATTTTGTGGAGTTTTTCTCCAAACTCTGCCTGCACCTGAGTTATGTTATATCTCCCTTTCCTTTTCTTTAAAGACACCTAAAGTAAGTTACAAAACTCCCAGTCAAGAGTGGCTATTAAAAGCTCAGTTTAAACCATTTTATAACTGATGTACATCTCCCATTGCTAACCAATATAGTATACATACAGGAACCTAAAGCAGAGAGGAATGCGCAGTCTGATATTGTCTCCTCCTACCTCTTCTTCGCCTTGAGGTGGTCAACCTCTAGAAGATCTACTCTTTCTTTCTCCCCTAGGCTCTGGTTTTTCAGAAGTGTTGAAAGTTAGGAAGATGTGAGATGGATAGATATAGAGAGAGATAGACAGACAAAGGAAGAACAGGTAGATATCTCTTACTTACGTGGCCACTGATTATAATCTTCTTTCTGTCATTGCTGCTCCTCTGGCTAAAGAAACAAGGAAAGACAGAGACAGAGATATAAAGAGGTTTGTGTGTGTGTGTGTGTGTGTGTGTGTGTGTGTGTGTGTGTAGAGTGAGAGAGACAGAGAGAAAGAGATGTGACCACACAGACAAATACAGATTGGGGTTCAGAAAAATACTCACATAGAAAGCCAGAGAGCTATTTGGAGAACAGACCCAGAGATCACTTAGAGATACACAGAGAGATGGACATACAGAGAAACAAAGACATACAGAGACACTCAGAAACAATCGATGCATACAGAATGACATAAAGGGATACACAGACTTAAAGAAAGAGACAGAAACAGACAGCCTAAGAGACAGACATAAATAGGAGAAAGACACAAAGGGAAAAGCAACAGAAATAGACAGAAGGGAGAGTCACAAAGTGAAACAGAAAAATAGAGACCTGGAGAAAAAGAGAGAGGAAGAAAAAACACATTCTCACAAAAATATACAGAGAGAATGACTACATAGAATATGACAGACAAAAAACAAAGGAGATAAAGAAAGACACAAAAAAAGAGCCACAGACAAAAAAAGAGACAAATGAAGACACAGGACATGGAGACACTGATGCTGACTCTGAGAGATGAGATACCCTCTAAGAGACAGAGATGGAAATGGGAAGATCACCAGCCCTGGAACTAACTTGATTCTTAGTCTTCCCGTCACCTGACCAGTTCACTTTTACTGATTACCACAGAAACTTCCTGGGTACTCTCCTCACCTCTCCCCAGCCTGGACTTTCACCAGGTTGAGTTTACTGTTTCTAGAACCCAGAAAGCCCTTAACAGCATCACAGGCACAGGGCCTGATTTAATACCGGTGCCCACTAGCATTAATATTAGTCCCATGCTTCATGTGACCACATTGTTTCATGAAATGCCCAATAGACAAAGCAGCCAGTAGCGAATGAATAGTGCAACAAATTATTTGAACTAGGATTTTTTTCTTAATTGAGGATAGTCACTTTCTCAGAAACTACTGAACGCTAAAAACAGAATCCAACATAACCATTTTTATCTCAAAGTGAGTAACTAAGCAAACAAGTGTTAGGCATTCTCATTCTCCTTGTAATAAATTTAACCTCAGTCTCCATTTTATGGTTGAGTAGTGCTGCTGCTGCTGCTTCATCGCTTCAGTTGCAGGATTTCCTTTCCTCCACACTCTCTCCAGCACCTGTTGTTTGTGGATTGTTGATGATGGCCATTCTGACTGGTGTGAGGTGATATCTCATTGTAGTTGACTTGCATTTCTCTAATAATGAGTGATGTTGAATATCTCTTCATGTGTTTATTAGCCATATATATGTCTTTGGAGAAATGTCTGTTGAGGTCTTTTGCCCACTTTTTGATTGGGTTTTTCTAGTATTGAGTTGTGTGAGCTGCTTGTATGTTTTGGAAATTAATCCTTTGTCAGTCATTTCATTTGCTATTATTTTCTCCCATTCTGAGGGTTGTCTTTTCACTTTGTTTATAGTTTCCTTTGCTGTGCAAAAGCTTTTAAGTTTAACTAGGTCTCACTTATTTATTTTTGCTTTTATTTCCATTATTCCATTATTATATCCCATTATATTCCATTATCAAATTATGTTATATTCCATTATTCCATTTATATCCATATATTTATTCCATTATTCTAGGATCCATAAAGGATCTTGCTATGATTTATGTCACACAGTGTTCTGCCTATGTTTTCTTCTAAGAGTTTTATAGTTTTTAGTCTTACATTTAGGCTTCCCTAGCGGCTCAGACAGTAGAGCATCTGTCTGCAATACAGGAGACCTGGGTTCGATCCCTGGGTTGGGAAGATCCCCTGGAGAAGGAAATGGCATCCCACTCCAGTATTCTTGCCTGGTAAATCCCATAGACCTGGAGCCTGGTAGTCTACCATCCATGGGGTCGCAAAGAGTCGGACATGACTGAGCGACTTCACTTAGGTCTTGAATCCATTTCAAATTTATCTTTGTGTAGGATTTTAGAAAGTGTTCTCATTTCCATTCCTTCATGAAAAGACACTTCTACAGCAACCCTCCTCATCCTTTGCCTGCACTTCTGGTGCTCTTCTTCACTCCTTCTCAGAACCTCCTCTGCCCCTGCATTTTGTTCTTATCCTGTCCTCTGACCTGTATCCAAAGTGATGGTTTGACAGTGGTAATGAAGGTATAGGATAGGAGATAGTAAGAGGGACATGGACTCACACTCACACACACAATGACCTGATTTCTTATGCACTGCAGAGACTGAGCGCCCTATCAAAGTCCACTGCTTCAGAGAAGTCTTCTCTGAACTTCAGGCTTCCCTCATTTCCAGTCTGAGTTAAGCATGCTCTCCCTTGTGAACTTACTAAATGGCACAAATATGTCTGTTTCCTCTACTACAATTACGAGTTTCCCCAAGGGGGTTGACGGTATCTTGTTCTTCTCCAATTTATCCCATATTATTGGCACATGGGCTTCCCTGCTGGCTCAGCAATAAAGAATCTCCCTGCAATGCAGGAGATCCAGGTTCAATCCCTGGGACAGGAAGATCCCCTGGAGGAGGGTATGGCAACCCACTTCAGTATTCTTGCCTGGAGAATTCCATGGACAGAGAAGATTGGCAGGCTATAGTCCATAGGGTCACAAAGAATAGGATGTGACTGAAGAGACCTAGCATGCATGTATATGGCACAAGGTCTGAAACACTGTAGAAATTTAATAAATGCTTGAAAATGGATATGATGACTTCTCCAAATAAATCAATTTGTACTGCTTTTAACTCCAGGAAAATTTTATTTTAAGCTATGTATATATTCAATGAAACTCTATTAAAAATGTATTATGCTCCCCTTCTTAAAAATTAAACAAAATACTGAATGCAAGAGACAGTAAATTCTACTGGTCTTGTTGGATAAAAACCATGTGTTGTGGGAGCAGCCAAACTGAGCTTGGAGCCTTATCCTCTCACATACTGTTCACACATTCTTGTGAAAGTTACCTAACTCCCCTAAGATTCATTTTCTTCATCTGTAAAATGGACACAATAGGAGAACAGATTTAATAAGAGGTACTGTGCTTCCCTGGTGGCTCAGAGGTTAAAGCGTCTGCCTTCAATGCGGGAGACCTAGGTTCGATCCCTGGGTCGGGAAGATCCCCTGGAGAAGGAAATGGCAATCCACTCCAGTATTCTTGCCTAGAGAATCCCACGGATGGAGAAGCCTAGTAGGTTACAGTACACAGGGTCGCAAAGAGTTGGACACGACTGAGCGACTTCATCACCACCACCACCACCACCACTGTGAAGTCAATATAAGTCAATAAATGAGAAAGACTTAGAAAAGTTCTTGGCACATAGTAAGTATTCAATAAATGTGAGCTGTTAATGTCTTCACTTTTTCCTTAATGACTCAGGAACTTCAATATGTGTCACTTTTATGCTGTGCTTTAATAAAGTGATGCATTTAGAAGCTATCAAGATATCTAAGGAAGTTTGTCTTTCTAGTAAATGAACTCAGACTGCTGGGGTTTTTTAATCCTTATGGCTATCATTTTCTTATTTTCTTGCTTGCTATCAGCTGACATTTATTGCTAAAACCATGTGTCTCTCCACGGTTTTGCCACTCAAATTTTTACTGTATCATACTTAACATTCTATGAACTAGGAAAACATACTACTAAGTTTCTTAGAATAATCTGGAAAGTAATAAATAAGACTATGAACTAAATCCTAATCATAAGGAATTCTCACATCCAGAAAATAAAAAGTATGTTATTATATGGACACATTTATTTCCTAGATGCATTTTGTGCTTTCTTCCTGTCAACAGAAAATGCTGTATGTTTCTGAGTAATAAACTTCTGGGATAATTAAAGTGGTATCTCACTTGCATGCCATCTGTAGAAGGATAATATGGCACAGTGGAAATAGCAAAGACAATAGAGATCTGAGACCAAATTTTGATTCTACTTGCTCATGTGAACTTGAGCAATTTGTTTAGCATTTCTGAGCTTGACTTTCTTCACATTAAGATAAAAACCCTTCTGGAATAATAAGACCTATAGGATTAGAAATTGTTGATGTAAATAACCAGTGTGCCAATAAACAATAGGGCTCAAAATATAATAATCATTAAAGTTATCATCTGTTCATCCATAATTGTCTTTAGTGTGCAATCCAAATATTTAAATATTTTAACTTTTCACAGGCTTATATTTTACTCTCTGAAATACCTCTATTTTGGCTTTATAACAAATCTTAATATTTTACTGGATCAATAATGCCTTGATAAAATGAATTATCTCTGTCTGCTTTTCTTTTTTAACCTCCATTTAAAAATAATGTTGAATATTAAAATTTTAATTCAATATGTCTAAATTATTCACAGATAGTTTTGGTAAAAGAAGAATTAAAACTTTTATCCCTTTTGTTCCCTGACTGGATTTGAATAATTTGAATGGTCCTGGCTTGCCGAATAATACTCATCCACTATGTATTCTGCTGATGGTTTTCTTTGAACAGTTATGTCTCCATCTGTCTCCAAATCTGTCTTGCATTTTTCAAATAAATATTAATAAATTATAGATGTTTTTGTTAAACAGACTGAATCTTAATAATAAAAGGAAACAAGACAGGAGTAAAGGAGAACTTTATAAACTGAATACACCCCAATGCTGGTTAAAATGACATCAGTGGTTTATCTAATTTTTAGGGGACCAGTAAGCACACAGTTTATATAATGTGTTTTGCCTATTGCTTGATCTAGCCATTTTTCAATATTCATGTAGAAATGGTGATATCTAATGTATATAGCAGGCTGTAAATTCTAATTAGATCACAACTTCCCATTCTTGGAACAATAAACTACAATATTAATCATTTTGTCACATTCAAGACATACTGGACTACCTTATTTGATCCATTTCCAAATCTAGTCTAAACTGAGGTAGAATTGTCTCTCATTCCCCTAAAAGATAGCTGAGAAATAAGAGGTCGGTAAAGGAGGAACTGATTTATTATGACTGGATGGCTATCTCTGTCTGATTAATTACTCTTTACTTTAAGATGCCTACATTTTAAACTTCTCATTATTTGTCCTCTCAAATAAAATATATCTTTCAGATCTCTGGAACATGTTTAAAATTAAATTTTAGTCCTTTAACATTTGAAAGCAGAGTTTCTACTAGCTCAGATTCGTTACTGATTTTGCTGTGTCGCCTAAAATTTAATTATAAAGATGACACTTTAATCCCAGTGAAACTGGTTGGTTTATTATAAGTGAGGAACAAAAATGCCAACAGACAGATCAGAGCTCCAGAAATTTTTTTTTTTAATTTTTTTCCAACAGAATGAGTTATATTAACATGGAAATGTATGCGCAAGTAAACTTCAAATGTTATTCTTGTACCAGTGTACATTCAAAAGGGCAATGATACCTGACATTGTGGTTCCTTTTTAGGCACTTAATAACTTGTTGGATCATTAAACATCATTCGCTCCCTGCTTTTCATGGACCCTCGAGATAGTCATTAACTCCATAGTAAGGAATGGGAACAATAGAGTTACTGTCTAATTGTAGTTACAATCTTCTCTCCCCTGTTATCATGTATCTATATAACTACTATCAGAAGCTTTATTATTTCTACCACCTCTGTAGTGACTGATGCCTTCACTGAATAATTTTTAAATCTGTTTTATAAGAGAAAACTGTTATATGCATTTGGTACACAGAATGGCATTTTTCAATTTGGGGGAAAATAAAAGTTAACAATAAAATAATCCATATAAAATGATAATTCAAAACAAACTTGGACAGTACTAAAAAAACAGTACTGAAAAATAACTCAGGTACAAAACTATATTTTTAAAAATATAAGCCATGTTTATAAAATAAACCTTTCTTTCTGATCATTAGTTAGCTTAATTTATATTTACTGATTTTGAATGCTTTTCTCCCAATGTACAAAAGTGCACATTCTATGATTTTAGTTGTTAAATATTTTAAGGTATATTTTAAAAGTAAAAATATGTACTGTTTTAAAAGTACTTGCTTTTAAGGTCATTATTTGATTGCCCTAGGAAAGAGAGTTGTTGGATTCTTTCCCCTATTGATGGCTTCCAGATTAAACCATAGACTAAAGGTGACAAAATACAGCCCACAAGCCACATTCAGCTCAAAGATATAGATGTTTTTATAAAAATTCAATTAAATCAAAACACTTAAAATTGACTTCTAAGAGAAAGCTTAGAGAAAACTTTTTGACTTTGGCTTAGGCAAATATTTCTCAGATATAACACCAAAGTTCAATCTTTAAAAAGAAAAAGAATGATAAACTGGACTTTACCAAAATTAGAAATATATGCTCTTTGAAAGTCATGTTAGAAGAATGAAGACAGGCAACAGACTAAGAGAAAATATTTTCCAAATCATAAATCTGATAAAGGACTTGTATCCAGAATTATAAAGGTCACTCAAAATTCAGTAAAAGAAAAATCAACAACACAATTTAAAAAGAGAAGGGATGTGAAAAATCACTTCACCAAAGAAGGTATATGGATGGGAAATAAGCACATGTAATCATGCTCTACATCATTAATGATTAAGGAAATTGCCAGGTAGTGCTAGTGATAAAGTACCTACTTGCCAATGCAGGAGACTACTTAAGAGACACAGGTTCCATCTCTGGGTCAGGAAGATCCCCTGGAGGAGGGCACAGCAACCCACTCAGGTATTCTTACCTGGAGAATCCCATGGAGAGCAGAGCCTGGCAGTCCATAGGGTCGCAGCTTTAAAAAAACTTACGATACCAAATGAAAGGATATGAAGTAACTATAACTCCTATTCATTGGATGGACTGAAAATATTTTTCCAAGTGGAAACTTCATATACACTTAAACATAAACTTACCACATAACCCATAAACCCCACTCTTAACTATTCACACAAATGAAATTAAAACTTAAATTTGCACAAAAATCCACACATGAATGTTTATTAGTAATCAACAAAATATGAAAACAGCACAAATAGTTTTCATCTGGGAAATGGATAAACAAATTGTGGCTTATCTGTCCAATGGGATGGAATACTACTCAGCAATGAAAATAACAAATTACTAATAAATGAAATAACTGAGATGTATTTCTAATTAAATTAAATGAAAGGAACCGAAGTCTAAAAGCTACATACATCATGATTCTATTTATGAGATTGTTGGAAAGACAAAACTATAGATATAAAATAGAAACAAAAACACTAGTCACCAGGTGTTGGGGATATGGAGGAAGAATATACTGCAAAAGGATACAAGGAAAATTTGGAGATGATGCAATTGTCTATCTTGATTGTGGTGGTGGTTACACAACTTACATGTCTGTGAATTCTCAGAACTTCACAATTAACAGGGAAATTTTTACTATATGTAAATTGAACTCTTTTAAAAAGATATAGGTGAAAATGGTACAATAATTCAGAAATTTTACATGTTACTACTGATTATTTTCCCTGGAGTAGGAAATGGCAACCCACTCCAGTATTCTTGCCTGGAGAATCCCATGGACAGAGGATCCTGGTCAGACACAACTGAGCAACTAACACACTGATTACTTTATCTTGGGGAAAAAAGAGGAAAACCAGGTAACACTAGGACAATATTTTGTTATTCAACAAGTATTTATGAAGCACCAATTGTCTTTTCCAGTGAGTCAGCTCTTTGAGAAAGATGGAAGGCAGGAGGAGAAGGGGGTGACAGAGGATGAGATGGTTGGATGGCTTCACCAACTCAATGAACATGAATTTGAGCAAACTCTAGAAGACAATGAAGGACAGGGAAACATGGCATGCTTCTGTGGGGTCACAAAGAGTCTGACAAGACTTTGCAACTGAACAACAACAACTGTAAGTTAAGTATTATTCTAAACAATGAAAATGTTGTTAGGAATAAAGCAAACAAGAATCTTCAAGCTTCTGGACTTATATTCCAGAAGAAGGAGACACAATTACCACATACACATGTAAACTAGATGGTTAGTCAGATGCTGATGAGTGCTGGAGAGAATAATAAAGCAAAGAGTTGACAGAGTCCAAAGTTGAAGATTGAAATGTAAAATAACATAGATAAGGAAAGCTTCACTGAGAAGGTGCATTTGAACAAACAGCTGAAGGAGATGAGAGCACTAGATATGCATTTTTCTGTATTCAGGAAGAGGGAAACACAAGGGCAAAGGCCTTGTGACAAGAGTGTACCAGGTATGCTTAAGGAGACATACATTAGCCCATGTGCCTGAATTAGAATGAGGGGAGAGGAAGAATAACAGGAGATGTCAGAAAATTAAAAGGAGCCAGGTTGGGCATGGCTTTGTTTTCATTGTTATGAAAAGCTATTAAAAGTGTTCAGAATAGAAATGGCATTATTTGACTACCGTTATAACACTAGATTATGGTGGAAAAGGTAGAAGTAGCAAGGTTAAGATGCTATTACAGAAACCAAGATGAGAAATAATGATGACTTGGATAAGAGTGTGCACAGTAGAGATAGTGAAATGTTCAATTATATTATCTTTGAAAGGCAAAACCAACAGGATATGCAAATATTTGTAAGATATGGGCTGAAAAAGAAAGTGAGAAATCAAAGATGACTATAAAGTTTTTTACTATAAAAGAAAGAAAGTGAAAGTGAAGTCGCTCAGTGATGTGCGACTCTTTCCAACCCCATGGACTGTAGCCTACCACGTTCCTCCATCCATGGGATTTTCCAGACAAGAATACTGAAGTCGGTTTCCACTTCCTTCTCCAGAGGATCTTCCAGAGCCAGGGATCGAACCAGAGTCTCCTGCATTGTAAGCAGATGCTTTACCATCTGAGTCACCAGGGAAGTCTTACAGAACTGAAGATATCATTTACTGAGAAGAAGTAGATTTGGGGATAGAGAAAATCGATTGTGTCAAATACTGTGGTTATGTCAAGACAGATAAGGATTAAGAATCAAGCAATGAATTTAACAAAATGGAGATAATAAGTGACCTTGATAAGAGAAATAACTGTGGTGTTGTAAAGGCAAATGCCTCATTGGATTAGGATCCAGAATCAAATGAGAGAAACTTAAAATAGTAAATAAATGCCATTCTTTTAAAGAGTTTTGTTGTCAAGAAAAGTAGCAAAATATGATGGCAGCTGGAGGAGTGTCAAAGAATGTGGTGTCAAAGAGATTTTTAATTTTTGTTATTTTGCAAGAGGAAAGGATATCTAGTTTCAAGCAGGTGATATTGTTCAAAGGGGAAATTAATAATATGGGACAACTAGGAAAAACTGCTGAAAACCTGTTGTTGAACAAGATAGAGGGAACAGGGTCTAACGGACAAGTTGAGAATTTATTCCTTTCTAGAAACCCAGTTCATCTACAGAAGTGAAGGCATCTGGGTAGAGATGCTTGTATAGGTCCACAGATAGATGTAGTAATTGAAGCTTGTGGAAATTAATTTCTGATTGATTCTGTTTTCTCAGTGAGATAGTAAGGATGAGAGTGAGACCAGGAGAGAAGGTGACTGAAGTTTGTAAAGGATAGAGGAGTTGCAAAATAGTCATTTTGATGAGTGAGAAGGTGGATGAATCCAGCCATCTGGTCAAATAAAAAGGAAAAATTGGAGAACTTTGTCCTTCATTGCCACATAGCAATCTTATTTTCCACTGTACCCTTTCATATCTGGGGAACAAACAGACATGAACAAACTGAACAAACAGCTGAACAGCAGCTGAACAAACATTTATATGAGGGAACTAAGAGTCAATCAGTTCAGTTCAGTTCCATCATTCAGTCCTCTCCAACTCTTTGTGACGCCACGGACTGCAGCATGCCAGGCCTCCCTGTCCATGACAAACTACTGGAGTTTACCAAAACTCATGTCCATTGAATTGGTGATGCCATCAAATCATCTCATCCTCTATCATCCCCTTCTCCTCTCACCTTCAATTATTCCCAGCATCAGGGTCTTTTCGAATGAGTCAGCTCTTCACATCAGGTGGCCAAAGTATTAGAGTTTCAGTTTCAACATCAGTCCTTCCAATAAATATTCAGGACTGATTTCCCTTAGGAATGACTGGATGGATCTCCTTGCAGTCCAAGGGACTCTCAAGAGTCTTCTCCAACATCATAGTTCAAAAGCTTCAATTCTTTGGTGCTCAGTTTTCTTTATAGTCCAACTCTCACATCCATACATGACTACTGGAAAAACCACAGCTTCGACTAGATGGACCTTCATTGACAAAGTAATGTCTCTGCTTTTTAACGTCTCTGTCTAAGTTGGTCAACACTTCTCTCCCAAGGAGTAAGCATCTTTTAATTTCATGACTGCAGTCACTGTCTGCAGTGATTTTGGAGGCCAAAAAAATAAAGTCTGACACTGTTTCCACTGTTTCTCCATGTATTTGCCATGAAGTGATGGGACCAGATGCCATGCTCTTTGTTTTCTGAATGTTGAGCTTTAAGTCAACATTTTCGCTCTACTCTTTCACTTTCATCAAGAGGTTCTTTAGTTCTTCTCACTTTCTGCCATAAGGGTGGTGCCATCTGCATATCTGAGGTTATTGATATTTCTCCCAGCAACCTTGATTCCAGTTTGTGCTTCCTCTAGCCCAGAATTTCTCATGATGTACTCTGCATATAAGTTAAATAAACAGGGTGACAATATACAGCCTTGATGTACTCTTTTTCCTATTTGGAGCCAGTCTTTTGTTCCATGTCCAGTTCTAGCTGTTGCTTATTGACCTGCATTCAGATTTCTCAAGAGGCAGATCAGGTGGTCTGGTATTGCCATCTCTTTCAGAATTTTCCATAGTTTGTTATGATCCACACTGTCAAAGGTTTGGCATGGTCAATAAAGCAGAAATAGATGTTTTTCAGGAACTCTTTTGCTTTTGTGATGATCCAGCAGATGTTGGCAATTTGATATCTGGTTCCTCTGCCTTTTCTAAAACCAACTTGAACATCTGGAAGTTCACAGTTCACGTATTGTTGAAGGCTGGCTTAGAGAATTTTGAGCATGACTTTACTAGCGTGTGAGATGAGTGCAATTGTGTGGTAGTTTGAGCATTCTTTGGCATTGCCTTTCTTAGGGATTAGAATGAAAACTGACATTTTCCAGTCTTGTGGCCACTGCTGAGTTTTCCAAATTTGCTGGCATATAGAGTGCAGCACTTTCACAGCATCATCTTTTAGGATTTGAAATAGCTCAGCTGGAATGCCATCACCTCTACTAGCTTTGTTCGTAGTGATGCTTCCTAAGGCTCACTTGACTTCACATTCCAGGATGTCTGACTCTAGGTGAGTGATCATACCATTGTGATTATCTGTATCATGAGGATCATTTTTGTACAGTTCTTCTGTGTATTCTTGCCAACTCTTCTTAATATCTTCTGCTTCTGTTAGGTCCCTACCATTTAGTCATTTATTGAGCCCATCTTTGCATGAAATGTTCCCTCAGTATCTCTAATTTTCTTGAAGAGATCTCTAGTCTTTTTCATTCTATTATTTTCCTCTATTTCTTTGCATTGATTGCTGAGGAAGGCTTTCTTATCTCTCCTTGCTATTCTTTGGAACTCTGCATTCAATTGGGTATATCTTTCCTTTTCTCCTTTGCTTTTCTCTTCTTTTCTTTTCACAGCTATTTGTAATGCCTCCTCAGACAGCCATTTTGCTTTTTTGCATTTCTTTTTCTTGGGGATGGTCTTGATCCCTGTCTCCTGTACAATGTCATGAATCTCCATCCATACTTCATCAAGCACTTTATCAGATCTAGTCCCTTGAATGCATTTCTCACTTCCATTGTGTAATCGTTAGGGGTTTGATTCATACCTGAATGGTCTAGTGGTTTTCCCCCACTTTCTTCAATTTAAGTCCTAATTTGGCAATAAGGAGTTCATGATCTGAGCTATAGTCAGCTCCCAGCCTTGTTTTTGCTGACTGTATAGAGCTTCTCCATCTTTGGCTGCAAAGAATATAATCAATCTGATTTCGATGTTGGCCATCTGGTGATGTCCATGCGTAGAGTCTTCTCTTGTGTTGTTGGAAGAGGGTGTTTGCTATGACCAGTGCATTTCTTGGCAAAACTCTATTAGCCTTTGCCCTGCTTCATTCTATACTCCAAGGACAAGTTTGCCTGTTAATCCGGTGTTTCTTGACTTCCTACTTTTGTATTCCAGTCCCCTATAATGAAAAGGACAACTTTTTTCGGTGTTAATTCTAGAAGGTTTTGTAAATCTCCATAGAACCATTCAACTTCAGCTTCTTAAGCATTACTGGTTGGGGCATAGACTTGGATTACTGTGATATTGAATGGTTTTCCTTGGAAACAAACAGAGACCATTCTCTCATTTTAGAGATTGCATCCAAGTACTGTATTTTGGACTCTTTTGTTGACTATGATATCTACTCCGTTTCTTCTAAGAGTCAATAGATGGTGATAATATTGATAGGAGCTATTATTATTGAACATCTAGTATATGCAAAACATTCTATATAAATAACCTTTAATTCTCACAATGTCCTTGCAAAGTAAGTAAGTATTGTTACCCTGCATACACGGAAAAGAAAACCAAACTGTGGAGAAGGTAATGTAGTTGAAATTTCACAACTAGGAGTGTCACAATTATCACTTAAACCCAGGTCTTTTCCTTTCAACAGGGAGTTTGGAAGTGATCATCCTTGTTCAGTGGCAAAGAAAGATCCTTGTTAAGTCTTTCTTTCTGTTCTGACATACCTGAGAGATAGATAAATTCCCATAATTAACAGTATGACTGTGTTCCCATCTGTAACAAGGAGAGAAGTATATGTCCAACTTTCCAAAGGAAGCATAGTTTGAAAAAAAAGAAGATAATTTGGAGATGATTGGGAACCTCTCTTAGAACCAGAAAAAAACACTGCCCACCTTTGCAGTCAGCCTCCTTTGTTGAGGGTGGCTCTCCTTAATGGTCAAAATGGATATAAATCTACCTGGTATTTTTTAAATATTTACATAAATTAGAGAAGCTGAACAGACCTCCATCAGTGACTGCTGAGGACTAGAGGAAAAATGGGAATGATGCTTCCAGACTCAGAATGTCACTTTATCAAAAATTTAAGAATGTCTGGAGAGACTGACCTCAGTCTTCAGTACTATTCTATATTATTAATATGAGGATTCAAGGTCACTTAGAAAAATAAATGGAGGCCCCTGGAAGCCAACACTGGTACACTAAAAATCTGTCAGATTATTTTTCTGATTGGTTGCTCAAAGTAAATCTCTTCAAAAGGGATTTGATGAGACTTTTCAGGTCATCTTTGTGAAAAAGATCATTAAGTATACACTTCATGGTAGTGCAAATAGTTTAAAAAAATGACCATGATTATTAGGTATAAAATAAGCTATAAAGATATATTGTACAATGTGGGGAATATAGCAAATATTTTATAATAACTATAAATGAAGCATAAATATTAAAAACTGTAAACTACTTTACTATACACCTGTAACATTATATATATATATATCAACTATACTTCAATAAAAACTTTTTAAAACATACCATATGCTAAACCAACAAATCTCAATAAATCTAAATTCATATTATATAGTATATGTTTGCTGAAAGCAGAAATATCAAATTACAAATTAATACTAAAAAGATATCTGAAAATATTTGAAATGCTAGTAAACTAAAAAACATACTTTGAAATAAATTATAGGCCAAAGAAAAATTTACAAGTGAAATTAGAAAAAGCTTTGAGTTGAATGAAAATGAAATCACAATATATCAGAATGTGTAGAATGCAGATAGCACAATACTTAGCAAGAAATTTATAGCATTAAATGCTTTTTTACAAAAGTCTAAAATCAGCTGTCTAAATTGCCATCTCATGAAGCTAAAAATAAAGAAATAAAATAGTAAGTTAAACCAGAGTAAAAAGAAGAAGGGAAATAAATTTAAGAATTGCAATCAGTGAATTAGAAAACAGAAAAACAATAGAGAAAATTTAATGAAAAAAATGCAGGCTCTTTGAAAATATGAATAAACTGATAAACCTCTAGTTAATGGAAAGAAAACCTCTAGTCAATGAAAGAAAACAAATTAGAAATATGAGAGATAAAAGAAAGAGTACCATTATCAATCATATGGAATTTAAAATAATGATGAGACTATTAAAAATTTTTAACAAAACATTTGACAACTTAGATGAAATAAACACACTTCTGGAAATCACTTAAATCACTAAATCTGACATAAAAATTAGAAAATTTGGATAGTCATATTTATCAATGAAACTGAATTCATAATTTATAACATTCTTACAAACAAAACTCCATAACCAAGTTGCTTCACAGGTAAATTATTTAAAATACTTAAGGAAGAAATGAAAACTAGAAAAGGTCAGTTTTCATTTCATTCCCAAAGAAAGGCAATGCGAATGAATGTTCAAACTACTGCACAATCGCACTCATCTCACACGCTACCAAAGCAATGCTCAAAATTCTCCAAGCCAGGCTTCAACAATATGTGAACCGTGAACTTCCAGATGTCCAAACTAGATTGAGAAAAGGCAGAGGAACCAGAGATCAAATTGCCAAAATCCGCTGGATCATCAAAAAAGCAAGAATTCCAGAAAAACATTTACTTCTGCTTTATTGACTATGCCAAGGCCTTTGATTTTGTGGATCACAACAAACTGTGAAAAATTTTTACAGAGATGGGAATACCAGACCACCTGCCCTGCCTCCTGAGAAGTCTGTGTGCAGGTCAAGAAGCAACAGTCAGAACTGGACATGGAACAACAGACTGGTTCCATATCAGGAAAGGAGTACATCAAGGCTGCATATTGTCACCTTGATTATTTAACTTAAATGCAGAGTACATTATTACAAAATGCTGGGCTGGATGAAGCAAAAGCTGGAATCAAGACTGCCAAAAGAAATATCAATAACCTCAGATATGCAGATGACACCACCTTTATGGCAGAAAGCAAAAAAGAACTAAAGAGCCTCTTGATGAAAGTGAAAGAGCAGAGTGAAAAAGTTAGCTTAAAACTCAACATTCAGAAAACTAAGATCATGGCATCTGGTCTTATCACACAGCAAATAGATGGGGAAACAACAGAAACAGTGAAAGACTTTATTTTTGGGGCTCCAAAATCATTGCAGATGGTGACTGCAGCCATGAAATTAAAAGGGGCTTGCTCCTTGGAAGAAAAGCTATGATCAACCTAGACAGCATATTACAAAGCAGAGACATTACTTTATCAACAAAGGTCCATCTAGTCAAAGCTGTGGTTTTTCCAGTAGTCATGTATGGATATAAGAGTTGGACTATAAAGAAAGCTGAGTGCCAAAGAATTGATGCTTTTGAACTATGGTGTTGGAGAATACTCTTGAAAGTCCCTTGGACTGTAAGGAGATCCAACCAGTCCAACCTAAAGGAAATCAGTCCTGGATATTCATTGGAAGGACTGATCCTGAAGCTGAAAGTCCAATACTTTGGCTAGTTAATGGGAAGAATTGACTCACTTGAAAAGACCCTGATGCTGGGAAAGATTGAAGGCAGGAGGAGAAAGGGATTAGAGAGGATGAGATGGTTAGATGGCATCACTGACTTGATGGACATGAGTTTGAGTAAACTCCAGGAGTTGGTGATGGACAGGGAAGCCTGGTGTGCTATAGTCCATAGGATCCCAAAGAGTCAGACACAACTGAACAACTGAACTGAACTGAAGGAAGAAATAATGCCAAGCCTATCATTTTTTCACAGAAAATAAGGGATGTGAATTACAGTTTTCAACTCATTCTAGGAGCTCAATATTACCTTTATACCAAAGCCAGACAACAACATCAAAATAAAAGAAAACTACAGGGACTTCCCTGGTGGTCCAATGTTTAGGACTCAACACTTTCACTGCTGTGGCCCCAGGTTCAGTCCCTGGTCAGGGATCTAAGACACCATGAGCTGCATGGCACAGCTGAAAAAGGGAAAAAAAAGAAAACTATAGACCAATATTCTTCTTGAGCACAGACTTAAAATCATTAATAAAATATTAGGAAATCCAATACAGAAAATAATATTAAATAGACAATATATCCTCAACTGGATTTATACTAGAGATGAAGTTTTCATTAATATTTGAATATTGAACGATATAGTTTTCCATATTAATAAATAATAATGAAAACCCAGAAGGTTGTTTCAATTTAACAAAAGATGTGCAGATTCAAGATCATTGGTACACTGAAAACTAAGATATTGCTAGGATAATGAGAGAAAACCTATACAAATATAGAGATATACCATGCTCATAGATTGGGAAACTCAAAGTTACAATATCAATTCTCCCTAAATTCATATGCAGATTCAGTGCAATTCTAATCAATATTACAGCAGTCTTCTTCATAGAGATTGACAAGTTGATTCTAAATTTATATGGAAATGCAAATTATTCTGAAAACAAAGGGAAAAGATGGAGGAATTACGCTACCTGCTTCATATTATTTTCCTACATAAATTGAAAGAGTGAGATACTAATGGAACATAGACATATAGATTGAACAGAATAAATTGACCAAAAAAACCCCTTCATATTTATGCTCCAGTTGATTTTCAACAAAGATGCCAAGGTAATTCAATGGGAAAAACATAAGCTTTCAAAAACTCTTGTTAGAACAACTGGATGTCCATGTGAAAAAAAAAATGAACTTCGATCATGATGACTTCATATATCCAAAAAGGAATTTGAAATGGATAATAAACTTAGATGTAAAACTGTATTTATAAAACAGAATAAACAAGAATATTTTTGTGAGCCTAAGTGAGGGAGAGTTTTACTAAACAGGGCACAAATGTCACAAACTATGAAAAGAAAATAGAAAATTGAATAGAATTCAAAATGTCTGATTTTAGAAAGACACAATCTGGAAAAAGAAACAAGTCAAAACTAAGGAAAATACTCAAAATATGTATATCAGATAAAGGATTTGTATCAGGAGTATAAAAATAATGTTTAAATATAATAATAAATAGATAGAAGAAAACTCTCATTAAAAACAAGCAAATGATTAGAGCAGATGCTGCACAAAAAAGATAAACATCCCACAGACATGAAAATTTTTAAATGTTTAGTATCAGTCATCAGAGCAATGAAAATTAAATTGCAATATATTATCATTATATGCAAACTAAAATTTATAAAATTAAAAGACTGCAAAATCAAGTATTCATGACTATGTGGAAAACTTTCTGTTCTCATACTCCTGATGGGAGTGTAAAATGATACTTCCATTTTGGCAAATTTTTGTGCATACCTTCCACTTTCTATACTATCCATCAATTCTGTTATTAATTATTAGCCCCAAGGAAATAAAATCAAAATAAAGTCAAGACTTGCACATTAATGTTGATAGCAGCTTTAAATATAATAACCCCAAATCTGGAAATAACCCAAATATTCATCAACAGGTAAATGGATACAACCAATTTTGGTATTTCCATAAATGGAATATTACTCATAACCAACAAAGGAGTGTACTACTGAAATGCTCAAACTACCACACAATTGCACTCATCTCACACGCTAGTAAAGTAATGCTCAAAATTCTCCAAGCCAGACTTCAGCAATACGTGAACCGTGAACTTCCTGATGTTCAAGCTGGTTTTAGAAGAGGCAGAGGAACCAGAGATCAAATTACCAACATCGGCTGGATCACGGAAAAAGCAAGAGAGTTCCAGAAAAACACCTATTTCTGCTTTATTGACTATGCCAAAGCCTTTGACTGTGTGGATCACAATCAACTATGGAAAATTCTGAGAGAGATGGGAATACCAGACCACCTGACCTGCCCCTTGAGAAACCTATATGCAGGTCAGGAAGCAACAGTTAGAACTGGACATGGACCAACAGACTGGTTCCAAATAGGAAAAGGAGTACGTCAAGGCTGTATATTGTCACCCTGCTTATTTAACTTCTATGCAGAGTACATTATGAGAAATGCTTCACTGAGGAAACACAAGCTGGAATCAAGATTGCCAGGAGAAATATCAATAACCTCAGATATGCAGATGACATCACCCTTATGGCAGAAAGTGAAAAGGAACTAAAAAGCCTCTTGATGAAAGTGAAAGTGGAGAGTGAAAAAGTTGGCCTAAAGCTCAACATTCAGAAAACGAAGATCATGGCATCAGGTCCCATCACTTCATGGGAAATAGATGGGGAAACAGTGGAAACAGTGTCAGACTTTATTATTTTGGGCTCCAAAATCACTGCAAATGGTGACTGCAGCCATGAAATTAAAAGACGCTTACTCCTTGGAAGGAAAGTTATGATCAACCTAGATAGTATATTGAAAAGCAGAGACATTACTTTGCCAACAAAGGTCCATCTAGTCAAGACTATGGTTTTTCCTGTGGTCATGTATGGATGTGAGAGTTGGACTGTGAAGAAGGCTGAGTGCCAAAGAATTGATGCTTTTGAACTGTGGTGTTGGAGAAGACTCTTGAGAGTCCCTTGGACTGCAAGGAGATCCAACCAGTCCATTCTGAAGGAGATCAGCCGTGGGATTTCTTTGGAGGGAATGATGCTGAAGCTGAAACTCCAGTACTTTGGCCATCTCATGCGAAGAGTTGACTCATTGGAAAAGACTGATGCTGGGAGGGATTGGGGGCAGGAGGAGAAGGGGACGACAGAGGATGAGATGGCTAGATGGCATCACTGACTCGATGGACGTGAGTCTGAGTGAACTCTGGGAGTTGGTGATGGACAGGGAGACCTGGTGTGCTGCGATTCATGGGGCCACAAAGAGTTGGACATGACTGAGCAACTGAACTGAACTGAACTGAACTACTGAAACACACAAAAAATATGGATGAATTAATAGCTTTCCTGGTGGCTCAAACAGTAAAGAATCTGCCTGCAATGCAGGAGACCTGGGTTTAATCCCTGGGTCAGGAACAATCCTTGGTGAAAGGAATGGTTACCCACTCCAGTATTGTTGCCTGAAGAATCCCATAGACATAGGAACCTGGAGGTCTACAATCCATGGGGTTGCAAAGAGTCAGACATGATGGAGCGACTAACACTTTCACTTCAAGTACATTCACAACTGTTTTTTAAATTAAAAATTTTTTACTGAAGTATGTAGTTGATTTATAATGCTGTGTCCTCACATGGACTTTCCTCAGAGCATGTATGCAGACACAAAGAGACAGCTCTCTGGAATACCTTTCTTATGAGGACATTAATCCTATTGGTTAAGGCCCCACCCTTATTACCTTATATAAACTTAATTACTTAGAGGCCCTACCTCCAGATATAGTCACAATGGAGGTTAGGGATTCAAAATATGAATTCTAACTGGACACAAACATTCAGTCCCTAAGAAGCATAATGCTTTATGTGTGCTTGTGCTTAGTTGCTCAGTTGTGCCTGACTCTTTGCGACCCCATGGACTGTAGCCCACCAGGTTCCTCTGTCTATAAATTGTCAAAACATATAGAAATGAACCCTTAAAATGGGTACATCTTGCTGTGTTAAATAATGCTTCAAAAAATGTTTGTTTGGAAATAGTATAATTCAAGCAGTAGATGCAAATAAACAGATTATATAGATCAAGGAATAAAATAATCACATCACCATTTCTAAGTTTCATATCACATATAGGATATGAATAGATTATATCTCTTTAGGGAGAGAAAAATACCATTAAAATATTCATAAGAATTTAATCAACAGTTTTAGGAGCTTAAAAAATATCCTATGATGAACAGTTAAGAAAAACTGAGTTGCTCTGCTTGAAACGGGAAAAACATGATGGTGAGATAAGGCAAAGATAGATCTCTTCAGGTATTTGATAACTGCTATGAAGAAAGTTAAGTGACTCAGAGTCTACATAAGTGTAGAAGGTAGATATGGATGGTTAGATGAAAGTTACAACGGAAACTTTAAAGCTCAGTTTGACAAAGTACCTTCAAATAATGTGTTGTCCCACAATATTCTCAACTTTAGAAATAAGTGATTTGATCAGGAGAAAGCAATACCAGTAACTGTCATTTCCATAATATTTCAGAATAATTATCATTCAAGCTTTAATAACTTTGCATATGATTAAGTATGTCAATTTCACTTTGTTGCAAGTTTCACTACTATACTAAATAACCCTGTTCTTGCATTCTCAGTTTTTTTCATTTTTATTACAAAACATGATCCTCCACTCATAAGTTAAAACAGTTACAGAGAATATTGCTCAGCAACACTATGTACACTTGCTAAATGCTGTGGAAGAAGTGAAAAATTCACTGGATATTTTTCTATAATGGACTAATTTTTAGTACATTTTAAATCAAATATATGAAACTTTTACTGCAAATATTTGAAAAAAACATTTTCTGTATAGTGCCATGTAAATGCTATGCACCATCACCAAAGAGAAGAAATGGTATTTCAATTTAGGAATTCAAGTGGTTTTATTGTAATATTTTGTGTTACATTTTTAAATCTGAATATACTTAGGTCAGATTTGGAGAAAAATTAAAAAGCCAGTTTTATTATTAATAGCAACAAATCATACAGCAATTGTATAACAAATTCCTTTTTATCCTTCCTTTGAATTCAGAGAGAAGTATTCAAGGTGTATCAGTTCAGTTCAGTTCAGTCACTCAGTAGTGTCTGACTCTTTGTGACACAATGGACTGGAGCGTGCCAGGCCCCCGTGTCCATCACCAACTCCATGATTCATAAATATACAATTATATGAATCACAAGTATAACCTCCCACACATGTAGATTTTTACTTTACTTTAAAAAGACATCTTAATCACTTTTAGCTGTACAGTTCAGTGGCACTAAATACATTTATAAATTACAACCATCACCATTATCCATCTCTATTTCTTTTCATCTTGTAAAATTGAAATTCCATGCTCATTAAACAATAACTCCCCATTCTCCTCTCTCCCTAGTCTCTAAGGACTACCATTCTACTTTCTGTCTCTATGATTTTGGCTATTTCAATTACCTTAAATAAGGGAAATCATATAGCATTTGTCTTTTTGTGAATGACTTATTTCACTTAATATAATGTCTTCAAGGATGATCCCCATTGTAGTATATGTCAGAATTTTCTTCTTTCTAAAGGTGAGTAATAGTCCATTGTATGTATGTATATATCACCTTTTGCTTGTCCATTTATTTATCAATGGACACTTGAGAGGCTTCCACATTTAAGCTATTATAATAAACAAGGCTGCTATCAACATGGGTGTACAAATATACCCTATAAATATATTCCTGCTTTCAATTTTTTTTGTATATATACCCAAAAGTGGAATTTCTACATCATATAGTAGTTCTATTGTTAATTTTGGAGAGTTCTGCCACATTGTTTTCCATAGTGGATGTACAACTTCACACTCCAATAGTGCACAAAGGTTCCAATTTTTCCACATCCTCACCAACTTTCTTATTTTCTGTTTTTTTCATAATATCTATCCTAGTGGGACTGAAGTGATATCTCAGTGTAGTTTTGATTTACATTTCCCTAGTGATTAGTGATGTTGAGCATATTTTCATGTGCTTATTGGACATTTGTGTATCTTCTTTGGACAACTATTTAAGTAAACCAATATTTAAATTAGGTCATTTCTATTTTTATTGTTGAATTTTTGGTGTTCTTTATATATTCTGGATATCAATCCCTTATCAGATTCATAATTTTCAAATATTCTCCTCTATTCTATGGGTTATCCTTTTACTCTGTTGATAGTATTTTTTTTAAAGGTCACCAGGCTTTTTATTGCAGTTAAAGCAGACTCAAACAGAATGGTCTCAGCCTCAAGAAGGGATAGCCTGGGGCATTAATAGTGTTTTGATGCCAAATTCTACAGAGTGAAGTAAGAAAGAAAAACACCAATACAGTATATTAATGCATATATACAGAATTTAGAAAGATGGTAACAATAACCCTATACGTGAGACAGCAAAAGAGACACAGATATAAAGAACAGACTTTTGGACTCTGTGGGAGAAGGCAAGGGTGGGATGATTTGAGAGACTAGCATTAAAACATGTATATCACCATATGTGAAGTAGATCATCACTCCAAGTTCAATGCATGAAACAGGGCACTCAAAGCCAGTGCACTGGGACAACCCTGAGAGATGGGATGGGGAAGGAGCAGGGCTCAGGATGGGGGACACATGTACACCCATGACTGATTCATGTCAATGTATGGCAAAAACCACTACAATATTGTAAAGTAATTAGCCTCCAATTAAAATAAATAAATAAATTTTTAAAAATACTTTTGATTTTCATGAATTCAATTTGTCTTTTAATATTTTTTCTTTTGTTGCCTGTGACATTGGGCTTCTTATTTCTTCTTGATTTACTCTTAGTAGGTCATATGTTTCTACAGATTTATCCATTTCTTCTACATTGTCAAATATTTTCACATATAATTGTTAATATTCATTTCTGCTAATCATTTTGTGTGGGATTAGCTGTAATATTGGAGAAGGCAATGGCACCCCACTCCAGTACTCTTGCTTGGAAAGTCCCATGGGCAGAGGAGCCTGGTAGGCTGCAGTCCATGGGGCCGCAAAGAGTTGGACACAACTGAGCGACTTCACTTTCACTTTTCACTTTCATGCATTGGAGCAGGAAATGGCAACCCACTCCAGTGTTCTTGCCTGGAGAATCGGGGGAGCCTGGTGGGTTGCCATCTATGGGGGTTGCACAGAGTTGGACACAACTGAAGTGACTTAGCAGCAGCAGCAGTCATATAATGGTTTATAATAACAATGAAAATGAATAAATAATAACTACATACAATTATATGGAGGAATATTTCAAACATAATGTTTAGTGAAAAGCAAACCACAGCATACGACTCAGAAAAACCTAATCTATGGGGTTAGAATGGTGGTTGCTTTTGAAAAAGGGTGGAGGTAGTAACTGGGAGGTACTGAAGAATGAAGCTGATGTGCTAGCAATGCTTTATTTCCTAATCCGGGAAGTGGCCATATAAATGTATTAACTTTTTAATAACTGATTGAGTTCTTACATGTGTACTTCTTGGTACAATTCAGTAAAAAATTAAATATATATAAACACCAATAGTAGACATGTATTATTAGCAGGTATACTGGAAAGAAATCATTTTCTGGATTTCAGATTTAGATGTAGAACTGTACAAGTGACTATAGGTGATAAGGTTCTTTGGAATTTTAGTATAGTGGGCCAGAGAGAGAAAGAGAGAGGTTTGAGAAATACGGAGTTCCTTGAAATTTAAACTTGGAATGCGCCCCTTTGGTATCATTCAAACTTCTAAAACAGGGAGGAATTTTTACAGTAGTGTAAGTTGAAATAATGGTTAAAATTCTTGATGGAAAATGTCTTGTAACTGAATCAAGAACTCTTTGGGGCTGCCACTGCATGCACGCTGGTGGTTGCTAGGGCTTCCAGGTGGCACCAGTGGTCAAGAGCCCACCTGCCAATGCAGGAGACATAAGAGACGTGGGTTCAATCCCTGGGTCAGGAAGACCAGCTGGAGGAAGGCATGGAAACCCACTCCAGTATTCTTGCCTGGATCATGATTCCCATGATCAGAAGAACCTGGAGGGCTATAGTGCATAGGGTCGCAAAGAGTCAGACAAGAATAAAGTGGCTTAGCATGCACATAGGCACGGACTGTAGCCTTCCAGGCTCCTCTGTCCATGGGATTTCCCAGGCAAGAATACTCGAGCATGTTGCCATTTTCTTCTCCAGGGAATCTTTCCAACCCAGAAATCTAACCCATGTCTGTTAAGTCTCCAGCTTTTTGCCGGCAGGTTATCTACTGCTAGTGCCACCTGGGAAGCCCCCATTAGCACTTCTTAAAATCAGACATTTTAAATATTACAACTCTATCTTACTGGTTCAATTGTATACGCAAGCAGTCAGTTTCAATTTTAGAGCAATCACCCATAACTTTAAGACAGAAAGTATATGCTACCCATTTTTCAATATAGATATTCGGGATGTAGTATAAGATTTTTTTCGAGTAACAAATCATCCTGATATTTTGGACATATTTTTAATTATAAATGCTTTTATTCTGTTCTTCCAAGTCTTACTGTCTTTCCCATAGAAAGCAGAGGGTTTCAAGAAATGTTCCATCATCATTCTTTTATTTTTTTTTTTATTTTGAGAAATAGTACTCTTTTTATCATGTACAACTTGCTCATATTTCAAGTATGATTTCTATTTTACACATACTGATGAAATTTCATTTCTAATATCACAATTGCTATGGAATCACACAAGAGTTATAATTTAAATATGTTAATGTTCTAATGAAAATTCTTTAAGTGATTTCTGCTCTATCTGATTTCAGGAGATCCTGCTATGCTAACCAATATATAATTTTTGACACTGGCAGGAAAAAAATCTCATGATTAAATATGTATTATTAAGGGGAGAAGATGTGATAGGTAACCTAAGAAATCAATTGAGAACAATTATTAGTATGCACTATTATTACAAATCTTTGCTACAGCAGTTTTTCCACACAATTAATTTGCCATAAGGCAATTTGGTCCTAAATGATAAAGTAACTGGTTGATAGTTTGGTTTCAGGGAACAGGCAATGGCACCCCACTCCCGTACTCTTGCCTGGAAAATCCCATGGATGGAAGAGCCTGGTAGACTATAGTCCATGGGGTCGCTAAGAGTTGGAAAGTAGGAAGTCAAGAAACACCTGGAGTAACAGGCAAATTTGGCCTTGCAATGCGGAATGAAGCAGGGCAAAGACTAACAGAGTTTCGCCAAGAAAATGCACTGGTCATAACAAACACCCTCTTCCAACAACACAAGAGAAGACTTGACACATGGACATCACCAGATGGTCAACACCGAAATCAGATTGATTCTACTCTTTGCAGCCAAAGATGGAGAAACTCTATAGAGTCAACAAAAGCAAGACCAGGAGCTGGCTGTGGCTCAGATCATGAACTACTTATTACCAAATTCAGACTCAAATTGAAGAAAGTAAGGAAAACCGCTAGACCATTCAGGTATGACTTAAGTGAGAAATAGACTTAAGGGCCTAGATCTCATAGAAATGTGCCTGATGAACTATGGAATGAGGTTTGTGACATTGTACAGGAGACAGAGATCAAGACCATTCCCATGGAAAAGAAATGCAAAAAAGAAAATGGTTGTCTGGGGAGGCCTTACAAATAGCTGTGAAAAGAAGAGAAGTGAAAAGCCAAGGAGAAAAGGAAAGATATAAGCATATGAATGCAGAGTTCCAGAGGATAGCAAGGAGAGATAAGAAAGCCTTCTTCAGCGATCAATGCAAAGAAATAGAGGGAAACAACAGAATGGGAAAGACTAGAGATCTCGTCAAGAAAATGAGAGATACCAAGGGAACATTTCATGCAAAGATGGGCTCGATAAAGGACAGAAATGGTCTGGACCTAACAGAAGCAGAAGATATTAAGAAGCGATGGCAAGAATACACAGAAGAACTATACAAAAAAGATCTTCACGAGCCAGATAATCATGATGATGTGATCACTAATCTAGAGCCAGACATCCTGGAATGTGAAGTCAAGTGGGCTTTGGAAAGCATCGCTACAAACAAAGCTAGTGGAGGTGATGGAATTCCAGTTGAGCTATTTCATATCCTGAAAGATGATGCTGTGAAAGTGCTGCACTCAATATGTCAGCAAATTTGGAAAACTCAGCAGTGGCCACAGGACTGGAGAAGGTCAGTTTTCATTCCAATCCCAAAGAAAGGCAATGCCAAAGAATGCTCAAACTACCACACAATTGCACTCATCTCACACACTAGTAAAGTAATGCTCAAAATTCTCCAAGCCAGGCTTCAGCAATACGTGAACCGTGAACTCCCTGATGTTCAAGCTGGTTTTAGAAAAGGCAGAGGAACCAGAGATCAAATTGCCAACATCCGCTGGATCATGGAAAAAGCAAGAGAGTTTCAGAAAATCACTTACTTCTGCTTTATTGACTATGCCAAAGCCTTTAACTGTGTGGATCACAATAAACTGTGGAAAATTCTGAAAGAGATGGGAATACCAGACCACCTGACCTGCCTCTTGAGAAATCTGTATGCAGGTCAGGAAGCAACAGTTAGAACTGGACATGGAACAACAGACTGGTTCCAAATAGGAAAAGGAGTACATCAAGGCTGTGTATCGTCACCCTGCTTATTTAACTTATATTCAGAGTACATCATGAGAAACGCTGGACTGGAAGAAGCACAAGCTGGAATCAAGATTGCCGGGAGAACTATCAATAACCTCAGATATGCAGATGACACCACCCTTATGGCAGAAAGTGAAGAGGAACTAAAAAGCCTCTTGATGAAAGTGAAAGTGGAGAGTGAAAAAGTTGGCCTAAGGCTCAACATTCAGAAAACGAAGATCATGGCATCAGGTCTCATCACTTCATGGGAAATAGATGGGGAAGCAATGGAAACAGTGTCAAACTTTATTATTTTGGGCTCCAAAATCACTGCAGATGGTGACTGTAGCCATGAAATGAAAAGATGCTTACTCCTTGGAAGAAAAGTTATAACCAGCCTAAGTAGTATATCCAAAAGCAGACATTACTTTGCCGACTAAGGTCCATCTAGTCAAGGCTATGGTTTTTCCTGTGGTCATGTATGGATGTGAGAGTTGGACTGTGAAGAAGGCTGAGCACTGAAGAATTGATGCTTTTGAACTGTGGTGTTAGAGAAGACTCTTGAGAGTCCCTTGGACTGCAAGGAGATCCAACCAGTCCATTCTGAAGGAGATCAGCCCTGGGATTTCTTTGGAGGGAATGATGCTAAAGCTGAACCTCCAGTACTTTGGCCACCTCATGCGAAGAGTTGACTCATTGGAAAAGACTGTCTCTTTCAATTCTGTTTCCTCGGTGTGTATGCCCAGCATTGGGATTGCTGGGTCATAAGGCAGTTCTGTTTGCAATTTTTTAAGGAATCTCCACACTGTTCTCCATAGTGGTAGTACTACTTTGCATTCCCACCAACAGTGTAGGAGGGTTCCCTTTTCTCCACACCCTCTCCAGCATTTATTGCTTGCTGACTTTTGGATCACAGACATTCTGACTGGTGTGAAGTGGTACCTCATTGTTGTTTTGATTTGCATTTCTCTAATAATGAGTGATATTGAGCATCTTTTCATGTGTTTGTTAGCCATCCATATGTCTTCTTTGGAGAAATGTCTATTTAGTTCTTTGGCCCGTTTTTTGATTGGGTCGTTTATTTTTCTGGAATTAAGCTGCAGGAGTTGCTTGTATATTTTTGAGATTAGTTGTTTGTCAGTTGCTTCAATTGCTATTATTTTCTCCCATTCAGAAGGCTGTCTTTTCACCTTAATGGAACAAAATAGAAAGCCCAGAGATAAATCCACACACATATGTACACCTTATCTTTGACAAAGGAGGCAAGAATATACAATGGAGTAAAGACAATCTTTTTAACAAGTGGTGCTGGGAAAACTGGTCAACCACTTGTAAAATAATGAAACTAGAACACTTTCTAACACCACACACAAAAATAAACTTAAAATGGATTAAAGATCTAAATGTAAGACCAGAAACTATAAAACTCCTAGAGGAGAACATAGGCAAAACACTCTCCGACATAAATCACAGCAAGATCCTCTATGATCCACCCCCCAGAATTCTGGAAATAAAAGCAAAAATAAACAAATGGGATCTAATTAAAATTAAAAGCTTCTGCACAACAAAGGAAAATGTGTGCACAGTTTAAAAGCAGAGTCATGGTTTCCTACAACCCTTTCATTCTCCCAAAAGCAAGTCACAGTGTTCTTCATAGTCAAATGTTCTGGGGGCTCCTCTTACTAGTGCAAAACCCTATGCTGGAGAACCTGAGTGGGGCTCACACCTCTCAGCCCTAGGGGAAAACCTATGCAACTGTAATTATTCCTCCATTTTTAGGTCACTCACCCAAGGGTATATGGTGTTGACTATACTGCAACTCTGCCCCTCCTACCCATCTCATTGTAGTTCCTTCTTTATATCTTTGGTTGTAGAAGATTGTTTCTGCTCAGGTCATTCTCATTGACAGTTGATCTGTAAGTAGTTGTAATTTTGGTATGCCTGTGTGACGAGGTGAGCTCTGGGTCTTCCTACTCTACCACCTTGGTCACACGTGTCTCTGCCAGTCTTTTATTTTTAATATTTTGTGTGTGTGTGTGTGTGTGTGTGTGTGTGTGTGTGTGTGTACTCAGTCATGTCCAACTCTTTGTGACCCCATGGACTGTAGCCCACCAGGCTCCTCTGTCCATGGAATTTTCCAAGCAAGAATATTCAAATTGGTTGCCTCTTTCTACTCCTGGAGGTCTTCCTGACTAGGGATCAAACCTGAGTCTCTTGCATTTCCTGCATTGATAGCTTTTGTTCTTTACCACTACACCACCTGGGGAGCCCTTTGTATTTTACAGCAAATTGCCTTATGGCCATTTAGCTGTGTAGTGAAACTACATGCAGGAAAACTTGCAGCGCAGATGTTTTTAACAAAAATACTAGACACGTTTCCAGACCAAATCTATATGTATCTATATGTATTATATGTATATCTACATCTATCATCATATAACCCCCTTATTCATAAAATTAGTCCATACAATAAAACCATTGCTCTATATTTGACCTTTTTCATTTTGGGAAATTAAAGCTTGATACAGCTGCATCATTTAGTTTCATCATTTATTACCCACCTAGGTTCAGACTTAACTTGTTGGCCATATATAGGTGTGCTTCCAACACCAGATCCAGGACATTCTTGACACTGAGAGACTCATGACCACCGCCCTAGTGGTTCTGTTATAGACCCCGTTTCCTGATTGGCTAAAAGAGAGGGATAACTGCAGCTTTCTCTTTTTCCATAAAACACTGACAAGCACATCAAATGTTTTCTCCTGTTATTTGCGTTCCTACAACCTCAATGATTATGTAGCATTTTAGCATTCTCCACAAATATGGTCTATCAGTATCACTAACAGTTCAGTTACTCAGTCGTGTCCAACTCTTTGCAACCCAACAGACTGCAGCACGCCAGGCCTCCCTGTCCATCACTGACACCCAGAGCTTATTCAAACTCACGTCCATCGAGTCAGTGATGTCATCCAACCATCTCATCCTCTGTCATCCCTTTCTCCTACCAGCTTCAATCTTTCCAGCATCAGGGTTTTTTCCAGTGAGTTACTTTTTTGCAAAAGGTGGCCAAAGTGTTGGAGTTTCAGTTTCAGCATCATTCCTTCCAATGAATATTCAGTACTGATTTCCTTTAGGATGGATTGGCTGGATCTCCTTGCTGTCCAAGGGACTCTCAAGAATCTTCTCCAACACCACAGTTCAAAAGCATCAAATCTTCAGCACTCAGCTTTCTTTATAGTCCAACTTTCACATTCACACACAACTACTGGAAAAACCATAGCTTTGACTAGACGGACTTTTCTTGCCAAAGTAATGTCTCTGTTTTTTAATATGCTGTCTAGGTTGGTCATAGCTTTTCTTCCAAGGAGTAAGCGTCTTTTAATTTCATGGCTGTAGTCACCATCTGCAGTGATTTTGGAGCTCCCAAAATAAGTCTCTCATTGTTTCCATCGTTTCCCCATCTATTTGCCATGAAGTGATGGGACTGGATGCCATGATCTTAGTTTTCTGAATGTTCAGTTTTAAGCCAGCTTTTTCACTCTCCTCTTTCATTTTCATCAAGAGGCTCTTTAGTTCCTCCTCACTTTCTGCCATAAGGGTAATGTCATCTACATATCTGAGGTTATTGATATTTCTCCCAGAAATCTTGATTCCAGCTTCTGCTTCATCCAGCCTGACATTTTGCAAGATATACTCTTCATATAAGTTAAATGATCAAGGTGACAATATGCAGCCTTGACATACTACTTTCCTGATTTGGAACCAGTCTGTTGTTTCATGCCTGGTTCTACCTGTTGTTTCTTGACCTGCATACAGATTTCTCAGCAGGCAGGTCAGGTATCTGGTATTCCCATTTCTTGAAGAATTTTATATAGTTTGTTGTGATCCACAAAGTCAAAGAATTTTGTGCAGTCAATAAAGCAGAAGTAGATGGTTTTCTGGAACTCTTGCTTTTCGATGATCCAATGGATGTTGGCAATTTGATCTCTGGTTCCTCTGCCTTTTTTAATACCAGGTTGAACATCTGGAAGTTCATGGTTCATGTGCTGCTGAAGCCTGGCTTGGAGGATTTTAAGCAATACTTTCCTACTGTGTGAGATGAGTGCAATTGTGTGGTAGTTTGAGCATTATTTGGCATTGCCTTTCTTTGGGATTGGAATGAAAACTGACCTTTTCCAGTCCTGTGGCCACTGCTGAGTTTTCCAAATTTGCTGACATATAGAGTGCAGCACTTTCACAGCATCATCTTTTAAGATTTGAAATAGCTCAGCTGGAGTTCCATCACCGTCACTAGCTTTGTTCGTAGTGATGCTTCCCAAGGTCCACTTGACTTCGCATTCCAGGATGTCTGGCTATAGGTGAGTGATCACACCACCATCGTTATCTTGGTCATGAAGATCTTTTTTATTTATTTCTGCTGTGTAGTCTTGCCACCTCTTCTTACTATCTTCTACTTTTGTTAGGTCTATACCTTTTCTGTTCTTTATTGAGTCCATCTTTGCATGAAATGTTCCCTTGTATCTCTCATTTTCCTGAAGAGATTTCTAGTCTTTCCCATTCTCTTGTTTTTCTCTGTTTCTTTGCATTGCTCACTGAGGAAGGCTTTCTTATCTCTCCTCACTTTTCTTTGGAACTCTACCTTCAGATGGGTATATCTTTCTTTTTCTCCTTTGCCTTTAGCTTCTCTTTTTTTTTCTCAGCTATTTATAAGGCCTCCTCAGAAAAACATTTTGCTGTTTTGCATTCCTTTTTCTTGGAGATGGTCTTGATCACTGCCTCCTGTACAATGTCATGAACCTCTACCCATAGTTCTTCAGGCACTCTGTCTATCAGATCTAATCCCTTCAATCTACCTGTCACTTCCACTGTATAATCATAAGGGATTTGATTTAGGTCATACTTGAATGGTCTAGTGGTTTTACCTACTTTCTTCAATTTAAGTCTAAATTGTGCAATAAGAAGTTCATGATTTGATCCACAGTCAGCTTCCAGTCTTGTTTTTGCTGACTGTATAGAGCTTCCCCATCTTTGGGTGGCTCAGATGGTAATGTGTGTGCCTATAATACAGGAGACTTGGGTTTGATCTGTGAGTCAGGAAGATCCCTTGGAGAAGGAAATGGCAACCCGATTCAGTAATCTTACCTGGAAAATTCCATGGACAGAGGAGCCTGGTAGGCTCCAATCCATGGGGTCGCAAAGAGTTGGACATGAATGAGTGACTTCACTTTCACTTTCTTTATTTTTTCCATCTTTGGCTGCAAAGATGATAATCCATCTGATTTTGGTATTGACAATGTGGTGATGCCATGGTTAGGGTCTTCTCTTGTGTTGTTGGAAAAGGATATTTGATATGACCAGTGCATTCTCTTGGCAAAACTCTGTTAGCCTTTGCCCTGCTTCGTTTTGTACTCCAAGTCCAAATTTTCCTGTTACCCCATGTATCTCTTGAATTCCTACTTTTGCATTCCAGTCCGCTATAATGAAAAGGACATCTTTTTTGGATGTTAGTTCTAGAAAGTCTTGTAGGATCATAGAACCATTCAACTTCAGTTTCTTCTGCATTACTGGTCCAGGCACAGACTTGGATTATTCTGATATTGAATGGTCTGCCATGGAAACAAAGACAGTTAATTCTGTTGTTTTTGAGCTTTCATCCAAGTACTGCATTTCAGACTCTTTTGTTGACTTTGAGGGCTACTCCATTTCTTCTAAGGGAGTCTTGCCCACAATATTAGATAATTATATGGTCATCTGAGTTAAATTCACTCATTCCAGTCCATTTTAGTTCCCTGATTCCTAAAATGTCCATGCTCACTCTTGCTATCTCCTGTTTGACCACTTCCAATTTACTTTGATTCATGGACCTAACATTCCAGGTCCTATGCAATATTGCTCTTATAGCATTGGACATTACTTTCATCACCAGCCATATCCACAACCTTTTCATACTGTTCTTTGGGTTCTCAAGGCAAAAATAATGAAGTGGTTTGCTGTTCCCTTCTCCAGTGGACCATGTTTTGTCAGAACTCTCCACCATGACCTGCCACGTTTGGTGGCCCTACATGGCATGGCTCATAGTTTCATTGAGTTAGACAAGGCTGTGGTTCATGTGATCAGATTGGTTAGTTTTCTGTGGCTGTGGTTTTCAGTCTGTCTGCTCTTTGATGGAGAAGGATAAGAGGCTTATGGAAGTTTCCTGATGGGAAAGACTGAGGGGAAACTGAGTCTTGTTCTGATGGGCAGGGCCATGCCCAGTAAATCTTTAATCCAATTTTCTGTTAATGGGTGGGGCTGTGTTCCCTCCCTATTGTTTGACCTGAGGCCAAACTATGGTGGAGGTAATGAAGATAATGGTGACCTCCTTCAAAATGTCCCATGCAGGCACTGCAGCAGTCAGTGCCCCCTACCCTGCAGCAGGCCACTGCTGACCTACACCTCCACCAGGGACTCCTGGATACTCACAGGCAAGTCTGGGTAAGTCTCTTGTGGGGCCACTGCTCCTTTCTCCTGGTCCTGGTGCACACAAGGTTTTGTCTGTGTCCTCCAAGAGTCTATTTCCTCAGTCCTTTGTAAGTTCTGGCAGCTCTATGATGGGGTTAATGGTGACCTCCTCCAAGAGGGCTTATGCCATACCCAGGTCTGCTGCATCCAGAGTCCCTGCCCCTGCAGCAGGCCAGTGCTGACCCATATCTCTGCAGGAGACACTCAAACACAGTTCTGGTTCAGTCTCTGTGGGGTCTCTGGGTCCTGGTGTGCATAAGGTTTGTTTGAGCCCTCCAAGTGTCTCTGGTGGGTATAGAGTTTATTTCTAAATGTGACTTCACCCCTCCTACCATCTTGCTTGGGCTTCTCCTTTGCCCTTGGACATGGGATGGTTTTTTTCTGGTGGAATCCAACATTCTCCTGTAAATGGTTGTTCAGCAACAAGTTGTAATTTTGGAGTTCTTACAGAAGTTGAGCACATGTCATTCTACTCTGCCATCTTGTGATCAACACATGGTCTAACACCTTGTTTTGGGAGGCAGAGATTCTTTTTGCCTCTCTTTATATAGGTGCCCAATATGCTACTGGAGATCAGTGGAGAAATAACTCCAGAAAGAATGAAGGGATGAAGCCAAAGCAAAAACAATACCCAGCTGTGGATGTGACTGGTGATAGAAGCAAGGTCCAATGCTGTAAAGAGCAATATTGCATAGGAACCTAGAATGTCAGCTCCATGAATCAAGGCAAATTGGAAGTGGTCAAACAAGAGATGGCAAGAGTTAACGTCGACATGCTAGGAATCAGCGAACTAAAATAGACTGGAATGGGTGAATTTAACTCAGATGACCATTATATCTACTACTGTGGGCAGGAATCCCTCAGAAGAAATGGAGTAGCCATCATGGTCAACAAAAGAGTCTGAAATGCAGTACTTGGATGCAATCTCAAAAATGACAGAATGATCTCTGTTCGTCTCCAAGGCAAACCATTCAATATCACAGTTATCCAAGTCTATCTAACGAAGATCATGGCATCAGGTCCCATCACTTCATGGGGAATAGATGGGGAAACAGTGGAAACAGTGTCAGACTTTATTTTGGGGGGCTCCAAAATCACGGCAGATGGTGATTGCAGCCATGAAATTAAAAGACGCTTACTCCTTGGAAGGAAAGTTATGACCAACCTAGACAGTATATTGAAAAGCAGAGACATTACTTTGCCAACAAAGGTCCATCTAGTCAAGGCTATGGTTTTTCCTGTGGTCATGTATGGATGTGAGAGTTGGACTGTGAAGAAGGCTGAGTGCCTAAGAATTGATGCTTTTGAACTGTGGTGTTGGAGAAGACTCTTGAGAGTCCCTTGGACTGCAAGGAGATCGAACCAGTCCATTCTGAAGGAGATCAACCCTGGGATTTCTTTGGAAGGAATGATGCTAAAGCTGAACCTCCAGTACTTTGGCCACCTCATGCGAAGAGTTGACTCATTGGAAAAGACTGTGATGCTGGGAGGGATTGGGGGCAGGAGGAGAAGGGGACGACCGAGGATGAGATGGCTGGGTGGCATCGCGGACTCGATGGACGTGAGTTTGAGTGGACTCCGGGAGTTGGTGATGGACAGGGAGGCCTGGTGTGCTGCGATTAATGGGGTCATAAAGAGTCGGACACGACTGAGTGACTGAACTGAACTGATAACATGCAATCCAATGCTTTCCATCTCTTCAACTTATACCCTGGCATGTTATGCCATATTTTTAAAATTTATTATTTCTGTTTCTTTTGCTTTAAACCAAGACAACAGTCAGCATTATACTCCTAAATGGGTGAACTGCTTTCAAAATAATGTTCTTGGGAATATATCAAATTTTCATCTAAGGTTATTTATTGAGACAAGCAGGAAATTGAAAGCCCAAGAGACATAAAGTGAGGAAAAGATGAAATAACTTAATAGATATTTTACTTTCTCTCTTTAGAGTTTTAAAATCTGTATGCATGAATAGAGTACAGTTGGACTCTAAAATCTCATCTGAGTGCATTTAAACTGTTGATATATAATAAATGCTTACAATATCAATAAATTCAATTTAACCTAAGCTCTTCTAAAGTGTCCATGGCTCTCTAGAGTCATTTTCTGAGCATGTCTTTTCTACATATTTCTCATTAGATATAATTTCATTCTAAAGTTAAAATTAACTAGCTAATGTTGAAAGGCAAATGTACACCATTGCCAATGTATAAATAAAGCTATAAAATTCTCTTTCTGAGATGATGTGACATCTGACCATCAGTTATATGTATGTGGAGAATGTGCAAAAGGTAAAAAACAAAACAAAACAAAAAACCCATAAAGTCAGTGAATGAGAGTAAGGAAAACTCAAGAAATAACAGAATAACATGATCTTCATAGTCTCTAAATGTATAGCTTGTGAAGGCAAAATCATTACAACACTGTATCATTAGGGTAGACCACAAAGGCCAGCTTGAACCAAAGAAGATCTATCTGATGAGACATAATAACTTCTCTAAGAACATGTGCAGGTTGAATTTAGAACTGCTCCACTAAATTCTCTAGCTGCTGCAAATTCACAGCTGGAGTCAACCTGTCTAATCATATTGCTTGTCAGATAAATCTCCTTCCTGCAGCTATTCCACAACTGCATGGCAGTATGAATATACTTGCCTCAAATGTTCTGAAAGCAGAAGAGTATATTATTTCTATTCTCCCTACTCTATAGTCTACAATAAATAGGAAACACAGTAATTTTATAATTAGATTACTCTGTTTTATCTCAAATCCTGTATGTCAGAACGCACACCTTTCTTTATTTAAAAATATAAGAAAATTGTCAGATCCGATTGGTGGAAAAAGGGCACCTTCTAACATGTGCTGGGTACTGGTAATTTCACTGATCATGTATAGCTGACACACCAAAAAATGTAATTATCCATTTCTGTTAATCTTGGCAATTTATTTAGATTTTTTCCTGAATCAATTTTTCCTGAACCAATTTCTTCATGTTCATGAGAAATACTGTTTGATTTTATTGTTTTCTTAGGTCTTTGCGGGGGAACTAGAGAATCTTAGATTTTTTTTGGTGTTTTGCTTAACCCTGCTTTTCTGTCTTTGAGAAATTATAGAACACAGTAAGTCCAAGACTTACAAAGGTTAAAGTTTTATACTATACAATGAGGGATACAGAAGTCAAAAGAATAGCCCTTGAGCTAAGCAAATTCAGTTGTAAAGACTTTTATATATAAAGCATAACCGCAGGGAAGACACAAGGACAGAAAGATCGTGGATCATTTCACTCATGTATCTATATCACTTAGTCCTGGGCTCAGCATATAACTTAACACATACTTGTTGAATGGATTAATTACTATCAGAATATAAAGAGGTACATTTGACATACATGATGTAACATCAGATATAACATTGACTAATTACCCACATGGTACTTAATTTTGTCTTGTGAAATTTTCACACAAGCTGTGTCAGCTTATCTAAAAGTGAAAGCACAATGATATAAAGTAGCATTCTTCAATGTTTTGAAAAGCTTTTAATAAATGTAAAATTTCATCTCTCTGCTTGAAAATTCTGAAATTCATTCCCCTTATGTGTACATAGACAATTTTTGCTATTTTTGGCATATTTCCAGTAGCCAAGGAAGTTGTTAAGCTTTGTTTTCTATAGCATTTATGAAAACAATATTTCTATTCAGTCTCCAAAGATAAAACTGTATCAGAGTTTTGAATATGTATTTTGAAATGTTACCACAGGTGTTCATATACCTATATACCTCCTCACCACACACCTTGAGAACTCTAGTAACTGGATCTGTAATCAAGAAATGTATCCAGGTTAAACGCCACTAAACCCAAACTGAATAACATTTCCTTTGAAAAATATGGAAAGTTTAATCAGAGGCAGTTAACTGTGATCTAATAGAAAAGGCTCTGGACTAGAGTAAGAGAGTCCTGAGTTTAAATCTCAGCTCTACAACTTACCAGTTGTTTGATTTTGATGACTAGTTGTTTGATCTATGACTAATTGTTTGATTAACCTGCTTGATCTTTTTAAGTTCATTTATCTATAAAATATAGATAATCATATTAATTTTCTGTATAAATTACCAGATATTTAGAGGGCACTCAGTAATTGACATTTGAAATTGAATAAAAGAACTATTCCTCATCAGCGCTTACCCTAGTTCAGCTCTGTAACAAACTATGTAATTCTGATCATGTAAGTTCACTTCTCAAGGCTTAAATTTGTAATAAAACTAACATTTTTTTTTCCATATTGCCTCATAGTGTTATTGCAAGAACTACATGAAATAATTACTCATGATGTATTAGCTTTTCTCTCCTGTATTTCCTGTTTAAATGGAAGTAACATATCATCTTATCTCTCTTGATTTATAATTACTCTCTATTACAAGCTGACTTTCTTTGGAAGCAGATTGTAAAACAGTGTTATATGTTATAAAACATAAGGGAAGATTTAGGGAATGCTTTTAACATCAACTACCTACAGAAAAGAGAAGTAGGAGTGGGCAGTGGGAGAGGTTGAGCAGCCTAGATGGAAGTCTCAGCTGACTCTAAAGAGCTCTATGGAGATGAAATGACAAAACAGAAACAGACTCACCTGAGAATGAAGCTGTGGTTCCTGAGGGGAAGGACGGAGGGAAAGTATAGTTGGGGAGTTTGGGATCAACGTGGACACACTGCTATATTTAAAATGGATCACCAAGGACCTACTGTATAGCACATGGAACTCTGCTCAGTGTTATGTAACAGCCTGGATGGGAGAGGGGTTTGCAGGGGAATGGATACATGTACATGGATGGCTGAGTCCCTTTGCTGTTCATCTGAAACTATCACAATGCTGTTTGTTAATCAATTCTACCACAATACAAAACAAAAAAAATTAATCATAACCAAGAAAAATAATAAAAAGTTAATAGATTTTTAACTTTTTTATTAAAAAAAAAAAAGATAGGATGATCTTCCAGAGCCAATCAAAGGTAGGACAAGAGGGTCAGGACTTTATGCCTCTGTACCAGTCAGTCATTAGATGTTAACTGCTCAGAAAGAAGATGTGATCTCAAGGAGGGTAACTCACTTCAGCTGAGACAATCCTAAAAGGTGGGTGATAACTGGTAGCTGTCTGCTGAAGGCGTTCCCAGCAGCTGGGGTAATAAGATCTACATTCCTGGAGGGGGACTTGGTGGTGAATCATGGTATCTACCACAGTCTATTCCCTGAACTCAGATCTTTTTCTTGTCAAGCTCATAGCTTATAGTTCAATGGAGCTTTTATTGTGTCCCCTAGCAGAGACATTCTCCATGGGATTTTCCAGGCAAGAGTACTGGAGTGGGGTGCCATTGCCTTGTCCAGTCCTTTAGGGAACAGGACCTCTAAACCCCCAGATCCCTGGGTTTCATGGATGGAAGGCATAAATTCCCCAAACTGTCCCCTAAGTCTGATGGTAACTGTGGCCAATTGTACTTTCTTACCTCGGTTCCAAGACCCAAGTATTCTTTCAGTTGTAACACAGTATCATATAAAGGTATTTCTGCCACAATATCTTTGCTGTAAAATTGATCAGTTGGTCCGATGCAGTTGTTATGTGGTATCTCATGGTGGATCAAACTTTCTGTAAGCCTTTGCATAACAATGATGGCTGAGGCCCTGCAGGCAGAAGAAGCAAATTTATACCAAAAATATGTATTTATTCCTGTCCCCTTTCTCCTTTACTAGGTCTGTCACATTCTTAACCAGCTTAAGTTGAAACATAACCCAAGTCATACGTTTAGTGGCCAGGATGAAATGTGGGAGAAGATGAAAGGAACACACGCTGTCTTGTAAAGGAGAGGCTTCTGCACTGTCTCCAAACAAGAAGGAAATACCAGGTCTTCATGGGAAGGAGTGGCCCTCTTCTACATGTTCACAGGATTCAGGGCAATCTGTAGATTCAAGACTTTCAGGAGCATCAATCCAGATCTTCCCATCCCATGTGTCAAAGTCCCATTCTTTCCCAGTCACAGTCCTTAACTTTTAAAGCAGACCTGCCTTGGTTGAAACTTTAACTTCTCTGAAACTCTGCTATTCTTACAATTAAGTCCTAAGTCTCGTTCTGAGCTTTCTCTACCCTTCTGCTTAAGGAGAATAGAGTGCTTTTAAACACAGTCAAGGAGGCCTTCTGGCATTCACACTTAGTCGGTAATGTTCAATTAATCATGTTAAACGTTTTCTTGTATTTTTCCCCAAAGTATCAATTGAGCTTAACTAGATAACCAAATTTCAATACTCTTCAGTTAGTATCTCCTCCCATTATTCTCAAAAACCTGATACATCCCATTAAATCATTTTCTAATAACATACGATCCCAATTTACCACATGTAAAAGTTTTTAACAATTATATCATTAGCCTGTGCCAGGAGACACCAGAGCTCCATCTATGATCACTGATAGAAGTCTCATTGACAGCCAGACAGCAGGTGATACAGTACTAAAATCCCATCCCAAAATTTGCTTTCTAAGACTACTCCTGGCCTTAGCTATACTAGGTTAGCTCTCCAGGAACCAGATGCTTGAAAAACTAGAACCTAGCAGGCTTATTAAGGAATGATACTGGGGACAAGAACTGTGGAAGTGAAGGTAAAAAATAAGAATTTGCCAAAAGAAAAAGGTTGAGCTGTGAAACAGCTGCAGTGGAAGCCCCAACCAACCCAACTGGGTGTTGTGAAGATGAAATGGTCCTCTGTAGCTGTTTTGAGCTAGGGCAGGATGATCAAGCCATGATATCCATCAGTCATTGGAGACAGGCCACCTAAGGAAGGGAAGATGATCTTGGGAAAGGTAACCAAAGAAGTTCCCAAAGATGGCTGAAAGCTGAGGGCTGTCATTACCAAAGGGAGGTTCGGGGGAGTACGTCATAGCATTTTCTAAACATCCTCATTTCTTTTTTTTTTCCTCCTATCTTTGGATATTTTAAAGAAAGTTATTAATGTCAACTTTGCTTTATTACCTACTTCAGTGCCCCGTAAATCTAGTCTAAATCTGGTAGAAATCTCTATTTCTAGCTAAGTATACCCCTCTGTCTGGAGCAAAACATTTATCTGTAGACCTTCTCCTTGTATGTTTATCTTTGGAGCAAATCTCAGACTGGAGCTTGAGGCAAAAAGAAAGCTCAGAAAAAAAGTAAATGAGCTGACACACTTAGGCAGATAGAAGTCCATTTTTAAAATTTAAGAAGATATAGAGGAAATTAGGGGAAAAGAGAAAACTAATATTGCAGCTACTTTTTGCTTCTGAGCTGACTGGAGAAGCTTCCCTCTGACATTTGAGAAGGATTCAAGCCTCTGCTACATAAACCAAATGGAGGTAGTACTATCTGCCTTGCTTAGGTACATAGGCTTATTGTGAAAATCAAATGAACAAATGAGATAATGTATGTAAAAGCACTTCAAAAAGAATAAAGCACAGGGAATTCTGAGTTGTATTATTTAAAAGGCACTGTCTAAAACTAAGTTTCAATACAAGTGCCTTTTCAGTTCTCCATCAGGAAACTTCCTTTTGTTCTCTTCCCATCACACTGCATAATTCTCTTTTTGAGACATTATATAAGTGTTAGCTTGACTGACTAACATTGACATGAATTTGAGATATCCATATCATTATTGACAACCCGGAATCTGACCATTCACTTCTATATCCCCTGTCACCAAAAAAAGATGTGCTATGCAATCACATGTTACTGGAAATGAAAGGTAACTGCAGTAATTGCTACTCTGTTAGGTATGCAATAAGTATTAATTGAATGAATACATGAATTTCTAAACTTATAACCAATTTTAAGATGTATTTTAGAATGTCCACGTTGTATGATTTGGTTTGTGGCTATACAAAATCACTAAGTTTTGCAATCTAGGCTAATTGTTCTTAATCTAATCAGCGGAAACCTTGCAACACTTTGTGAACTTGATGAAAAAGAAATACCTATATGTATGCTGCTGCTGCTGCTAAATCACTTCAGTTGTGTCAGACTCTGTGCAACCCCATAGACAGCAGCCCACCAGGCTCCTCCATCCCTGGGATTTTCCAGGCAAGAACACTGGAGTGGGTTGCCATTTCCTTCTCCAATGCATGAAAGTGAAAAGTGAAAGTGAAGTCACTTAGTCCTGTCTGACCTTCAGCGACCCATGGACTGCAGCCTTCCAGGCTCCTCCGTTCATGGGATTTTCCAGGCGAGAGTACTGGAGTGGGACCTATATGTACAATCTCACACGATTTTGCATATAATTTCAAGAAAGGTTACAGACTTCCCAAAGTCCATTCATAAGTTCTAAGTTAAAAATTCAGAGTCTAGTCTAATGTGTTATGATTTTAATCCCAGTTCTATCCAGTAATAATGTGACTCATATAGTAAAACAATGTGCTTATTTATTGATATATTAAATAATTAAATTAATAATAGCAAGCATATTAAATAATAAAATCTATCAGTAAGTATAATAAGTGATTTCAGTTTAGTGATATAAAATTATTTCAAGATATTTGAAGTAGGTATTAATATGAGTTTGACTATTTTACCTAACATATGTAAGTAGAATCATTCAGTATCTGCCCTTTAACTGGCTTTTTTCACTTAGCATAATGCCCTCCAGGTTTACTCTTGTTGTCAAAATTGTCAGGATTTCCTTCTCTTATGAGGCTGAATAATATTCCATTGTGTGTATATAGCACATTTTCTTTATCTGTTCACCTGTTGATGGACCCTTGGTTTGTTTTCATATCATGCTAACTAGCCACATTTCAGGTGTTCAGTAACCACATGTAGCTAGTGGCTACTGTATTAGACAGCATAATTCTAGCTCAAATCTCAAATTGCAACAATTAAATAAATAGCTTGAGTATTTAAAACATAGTATTATCCAGTGATACAGATATTATTCTAATATTTAATAGATTTCAGGAACACACCTTTGAACATGACTCAGACTGATAACTCAGAGGACTGCCATAAAAATTTTGCTTTGCCAACAAAGGTCAGTCTAGTCAAGGCTATGGTTTTTCCAGTGGTCATGTATGGATGTGAGTGGGACTGTGAAGAAAGCTGAGCACTGAAGAATTGATGTTTTTGAACTGTCGTGTTGGAGAAGACTCTTGAGAGTCCCATGGACTGCAAAGAGATCCAGCTTGTCCATCCTAAAGGAGCTCAGTCCTGGGTGCTCATTGGAAGGACTGATGTTGAAGCTGAAATTCCAATACTTTGGCCATCTCATGTGAAGAGTTGACTCATTGGAAAAGACTGTGATGCTGGGGGGGATTGGGGGCAGGAGGAGAAGGGGATGACACAGGATGAGATGGCTGGATGGCATCACTGACTCGATGGACATGTCTGAGTGAACTCCGGGAGTTGGTGATGGACAGGGAGGCCTGGCGTGCTGTGATTCATGGGGCCGCAAAGAGTCGGACACGACTGAGCAACTGAACTGAACTGATTTTCACTATAGGTAATAGGATGCAGTAGGCAAGAGGTAGAGAGCCTCTTGATGAAAGTGAAAGAGGAGAGTGAAAAAGTTGGCTTAAAGCTCAACATTCAGAAAACTAAGATCATGGCATCCAGTCCCATGACTTCATGGCAAATAGATGAAGGAACAGTGGAAACAGTGGCTGACTTTATTTTTTTGGGCTCCAAAATCACTGCAGATGGTGACTTCAGCCATGAAATTAAAAGATGCTCACTCCTTAGAAGGAAAGTTATGACCAACCTAGACAGCATATTAAAAAGCAGAGATATTTCTTTGTCAACAAAGGTCCGTCTAGTCAAGGCTATAGTTTTTCTGGTAGTCATGTATGGATGGACATGAGAGTTAGACTATAAAAAAAGCTGAGTGCAGCAGAAGTGATGCTTTTGAACTGTGGTGAGAGTCCCTGGACTGCAAGGAGATCCAACCAGTCCATCCTAAAGGAAATCAGTCCTGGGCGTTCATTGGAAGGACTGATGTTGAAGCTGAAACTCCAATATTTTGGCCACCTGATACGAAGAACTGACTCATTTGAAAAGACCCTAATGTTGGAAAAGATTGAAGGCAGGAGGAGGAGAGGAAGACAGAGGATGAGATGGTTAGATGGCATCACCAACTCATGGCACATGAGTTTGGGTGCACTCTGGGAGTTGATGACCGACAGAGAGGCCTGACGTGCTGCGGTTCATGGGGTTGCAAAGAGTCGGACATGACTGAACAACTGAACTGAACTGAACTGAAGGCAAGGGGTGGAACACAGGGAAAGCAGAGCACACATGGAATCCATGGCCTAGCTCATAAATGCAACATTGGTGATAGACTTCTATATTGAGAAGATTTTTACACTGTTTTCAACTTTAAAAAAAGAAGTACCGTAAGAGATTTAAAATGCCTCCTATGGGCATATGCTTTAAGAAAGTAGCTTATTTAGATTATTACTAAAGTCAAAAGTCTAGCTAGAACATCTGCTTCTGGCAAAATACCAAATAAGATATTCTAAATACTACATTTGTATACTAGATAAATGAAAACAAATACATATTATTTAAATGTATTTTTGAGTCTTAACTAAATGAAATCACCATGGGCCAAAGCAAACTATAAAAGAAAGAGAATACCAGTGAGCTAAAATTTGAGAGCTGAATAATAATAGAATATAAATTCTCAGGATGTCCTGGGTGTAGATACTGATACCAAGAGCTAAAATTTGGGAGATGACAAGGATAACAGCAAACTGAGGCATATTAGGAAATACTAACCAAAGGAAAGCGGGAGTAACTATGTGAATATCAAAACTATCAAGGTGAATGACATTATTATTAGGGCCAAAGAATACTCATAATGATAACAGGTTTTATTCATCAGGGAGATATAACAAATCTAAACTTGTAATGCCTAATAATATAGCCTTGAATGTATAAAGACATAATTGATAAAACTAAATAAAAAATGATACTTGTTTTATCATAGTAGGAGATATCAATAAACCTCTCTCAAATATCAATAGACCAAGAAATAAAATTAAAATAGCAAAAATATAAAAGATTTAAATGACACAATTAATGCACTTAATTTAAGGAATATACATATAGAATCCTGTGCCCAACAGTTTCAAACACACCATCTTCTAAATACACATGAAATATTTGAAAAATTGATCACATCACATAGCACACTCAAAACACTTTAAGATTTTGTATCATACAGATCATGTTCTATAACCACAATGAAATGGTCAAAACCCTATACATTTGGAAATTTAAAAACATGTTGCTAAAATTCTACCAAAGAAGAATTCATAATAAGAATTTTAAAATAAAACTGTATAATAAAAATTTTTCATATGAAAACCTGTGGAATACATCTAAACAGATACTTAAAAAAAACACTTTAGGTATGATTGGCATGTGAAAAACTATACATAATTAATGTATACAACTCAGTGAATTTGTAGATAAGTATATACCTATGAAACTATTACCACAATGAAGGCCATAAGCATATCCATCACCTCCTATTCACTTTTTAATTTTTTTCATTTGTGATAAGAGAACTTAACATAAAATCTACCTTGACAGAAAAATTTTAAGTGAATAATATAGTTTCGTTAACTATAGGTACCTTTCTTTAGTGATAACAGAAAGCATATTTCCAGGGTATATTAGGTAGTATTTCACTGATAACGAACTGAGGTTTAGAGAAATGAAAGAACAATTAAGGTTAAACTGTGAAAAATGCAGCTAGAAAGAACAAAACCTTTTTCACTGAATCTGTAAAATATTGGTGAGAAAGTGTAATTTGTCCAAGGCCAAATAGCAATTAAAATGAAGAGATACCATTTGTATTGCAGCAATGTAGCTTTAGAATCCATATCTTTTCAGTTCAGTTTAGTTCAGTTCAGTCGCTTAGTCGTGTCCGACTCTTTGCAACCTCATGAATCGCAGCACGCCAGGCCTCCCTGTCCATCACCAACTCCCGGAGTTCACTCAGACTTGCGTCCATCGAGTCAGTGATGCCATCCAGCCATCTCATCCTCTGTCATCCCCTTCTCCTCCTGCCCCCAATCCCTCCCAGCATCAGAGTCTTTTCCAATGAGTCAACTCTTCGCATGAGGCGGCCAAAGTACTGGAGTTTCAGCTTTAGCATCATTCCTTCCAAAGAAATCCCAGGGTTGATCTCCTTCAGAATGGACTGGTTCGATCTCCTTGCAGTCCAAGGACTCTCAAGAGTCTTCAACAACACAGTTCAAAAGCATCAATTCTTTGGTGCTCAGCTTTCTTCACAGTCCAGCTCTCACATCCATACATGACCACAGGAAAAACCATAGCCTTGACTAGATGGACCTTTGTTGGCAAAGTAATGTCTCTGCTTTTCAATATTCTATCTAGGTTGGTCATAACTTTTCTTGAAAGGAGTAAGCGTCTTTTAATTTCATGGCTGCAGTCACCATCTGCAGTGATTTTGGAGCCCAAAAAAATAAAGTCTGACACTGTTTCCATTGTTTCCCCATCTATTTTCCATGAAGTGATGGGACCAGATGCCATGATCTTAGTTTTCTGAATGTTGAGCTTTAAGCCAAATTTTTCACTCTCCACTTTCACTTTCATCAAGAGGCTTTTTAGTTCCTCTTCACTTTCTGCCATTAGGGTGGTGTCATCTGCATATCTGAGGTTATTGGTATTTCTCCCAGCAATCTTGATTCCAGCTTGTGTTTCTTCCAGTCCAGCGTTTCTCATGATGTACTCTGCATAGAAGTTAAATAAGCAGGGTGACAATATACAGCCTTGACATACTCCTTTGCCTATTTGGAACCAGTCTGTTGTTCCATGTCCAGTTCTAACTGTTGCCTCCTGACCTGCGTATAGGTTTCTCAAGAGGCAGGTCAGGTGGTCTGGTATTCCCATCTCTTGAAGAATTTTCCACAGTTTATTGTGATCCACACAGTCAAAGGCTTTGGCATAATCAATGAAGTAGAAATAGATGTTTTTCTGGAACTCTCTTGCTTTTTTGATGATCCAGCGGATGTTGGCAATTTGATCTCTGGTTCCTCTGCCTTTTCTAAAACTAGCTTGAACATCTGGAAGTTCACGGTTCACGTATTGCTGAAGCCTGGCTTGGAGAACTTTGAGCATTACTTTACAAGCGTGTGAGATGAGTGCAATTAGCGGTAGTTTAAGCATTCTTTGGCATTGCCTTTCTTTGGGATTAGAATGAAAACTGACCATATCTTTTAACAAGTATATAATGCTGCTTTCTCTCTTTTTCCTTCCATTGTTTGTTTCATTTCTTCTCTGAAAGACACTTACATGGTAACTATCTCATGAATCTATCAACTTTACTTGCAGCAGAAAGAGCTGAGGACAGTTGAGATGGTGGGTCTGAAACTAGTAGGCATAGAACTGTACCAGAGCTGCCATAAATGTTGTCATAGGTTAAAAACTACAAATGGGCTACTTTTGTTGTTGTTCTATTTAATAATTAAAGGAAAACAATGTTTTTAATGTGTTAAATGTGTCATTCAACTGAATGTTCTGTCTGCTTTAAAGTATATTTCTAGAGATTAAAGGAGTCCTCTTTTAAATGGCTAATACTATGGGCTTCCCTGGTGGCTCAGAGGTTAAAGCGTCTGCCTCCACTGCGGGAGACCCGGGTTCAATCCCTGGGTCAGGAAGATCCCCTGGAGAAGGAAATGGTAACCCACTCCAGTATTCTTGCCTGGAGAATCCCATGGACGGAGAAGGCTGGTAGGCTATAGTCCATGGGGTTGCAAAGAGTCGGACACGACTGAGCGACTTCACCTCACCTAACCTCACCTCATGTTACAAATCAAATGGTATGGGATCAAATGTTTCCATGCATGCCACCAAGAGTTCTGCTACTTTGCACATATTAAGTTCACATTTTCACATCGCTAAAAATGAATATTCCAAAGAGAAAAAAGTAAAGACTAATTCACACCTTTAAAATAAACTATGTAAGTTGCAACTCCTTTGTTAAACTATTGCCAAAATCAACAGGCCATGATCAAACAACCAAGTTTCCACTCAACTCATAAAAATGGTGTTTTAATTAATATTGCCAAACAACATGTTGAAGCACTAAGTTGAAGATAATGAAAAATGCTTCCACTGATACTTAGAAATGATTATATGTTTTCATTGAGATATTTCTAATGTTTATTGGCAAGACATATAGCTAACAACAGCTTACAGCAAGAAAGAGAATATGTTAGAGAATGTGTTATTCTTCTGTTTAATGTGAATATTTACAAAGCTTAAATGTTGGTTTTCAGATTTTTATATCTTGACCAGAAATGACAATATATACATAATTGAATACTAGACACAACTCCCAAGTATAAAATTCAAGATGTTAGATACTTGTTAAATCCACATCTATACTTTCATATTTTTATGTATATCATTATTATCCTCTAAATGATATCCTCCCTGGTGGCTCAGACGGTAAAGCGTCTGCCTACAATGCAGGAGACCCAGGTTCGATCCCTTGGTCAGGAAGATCCTCTGGAGAAGGCAATGGCAACCCACTCCAGTACTCTTGCCTAGAAAATCCCATGGACAGAGGAGCCTGGTAGGCTACAGTCTATGGGGTCGCAAAGAGTTGGACAGGACTGAGCGACTTCACTTTCACTTTTTTAATTTAATAATGTCTTATATGTATTTCCCATGGTATTACATATTTACAATTATAATTTAGTGCCTAATTTCTGTGCTGTAATTTGTTTACTCATTCAGCTCTTTTTGGACATGTATCTGGGTTCCAATTTTCTGCTATTATAGATAATTCACTAACAAATATTTCCTTAGGCTCAGTTCCCAAGTGTAAAACAAGTGGTTAAAAACTTATGGCTCTTTATATATATTGCCAAATTGCTTTACATATTTTACTAGTTTGCACTGCCATCACCAAGGCTGTGCTGTGCTGTGCTTAGTTGCTCAGTTGTGTCTGACTCTTTGCAACCTCATGGACTGTAGCCCACCAGGCTCCTCTGTTCATGGGGAGTCTCCAGGCAAGAACACTGGCGTGGGTTCCCATGCCCTCCTCCAGGGAATCTTCCCAACCCAGGGATTGAAACCAGGTCTCCTGCATTGCAGGTGGATTCTTTACCAACTGAGCCACCAGGGAATCCTGCCATCAACAAGGCTAGGGTGCATTAATTTAACCACAGGTTTGCTTAGTTTTGGGGAGGATTCCCCAAAGAAGGAAATGGCAACCCACTCCAGTCTTCTTGCCTGGAGAATCCCATGGACAAAGGAGCCTGGCAGGCTACAGTCCATGGGATTGCAAAGAGTTGGACACCACTGAAGCGACTTAGCATTGCCTAGTTTGATAGGCTCAACTTTCCTATTTTAATAGGTGTAAATGGCACCTCATTATTGTTTCAATTGCATTGCTTAACCTTTTAGTAAGGCTGAACATTTTTCCATATGTTCCCTCTCTGGTTTTTCTTTTCTGTTTTACTGACTGTTGATTCCCTTTACTCACTGGCATCTTAATTATACTCTTATGATTTAGAATCTTCTTTTTGTTCATTACTGATGTTAATTTTTTATCTACAATACTTGATACTAGCATATAATTCTTTTATTTTCATTTTATGTGTTCCATTTAATAAATGTTTCACAATGGGCTTCCCTGGTGGCTCAGTCAGTAAAGAATTCACCTGCAATGCGGGAGACCTGGGTTTGATACTTGAGTTGGGGAGATATCCTGGAGAAGCATATGGCTACCCACTCCAGTATTCTGGCCTGGAGAATTCCATGGACAGAGGAGCCTGGCAGGCTACAGTTCATGGGGTGACAAAGAGCTGGACATGACTGAGCCACTTTCACACTTTATGTAACTGAATTCGTCAATCTTCCCCTTTAAACATTTATTACTTCAAATTGTGAAAAGTTATCATCTATCCAAAGATCTTATTCTATTTTCTGCTAGCTCTTCTATGGCATGATGTAATAGGTAATGCTTAATTCTTCTGGAGTTTCTTGGAGTTGATATAAAATATTTATCTAAACAGACTTTTTAAATCAAATTTTTCCCCCAAAGGTACTATCCAATTACCCTAATACTAATCATTAGATAATTACCCATTAGTGTGTTATTAATATTTTTGGATGCATGATTTTTTATATCAGCTTCCTATATATATGACATAATTAGGTTGATTTTTAGGATATGTCTATTTCACTGAAATTATTAATATAATAACCATAGTCCAACATCTTCTACAGCAGATTACTCCTATTGCTCTAGTATTTTTTAATTTTTAAAACCTCACATGATTTTTTAAAAATTAATTTTGAGAAGAATATTACTGTGTTTTAGAACAAATTTTGTTGGAATTTTACTGGTATCATTATTGTTATTGTTCAGTCACTTATCATATGAGCATGTAAATTAACACAAATCAGAGTGACATGGTTTTGTAGATGATTCTTTTAGGTTTTCCAGGTTTCATTCAAGTTATCAACAAATAAGAACATGTTGGTTTCTTCTAATACAATATTTTTCCATGTATTTATTTTTTCAAGTCTCACTGCATTAATCAGAATTCTAAAAACCATTAATAAATAATGGACATCTAGAGAAAAGTGACCTGAAAACCTCACAGGAACTTTTTGAAACTTTGGACAGATATATTTTTGCAGTGCAAATATGGGGCATTAGGGTAAATTATTTCAATAACACCATCATTAATATTACTCAATCATTGAGTTAATGTTTAAATCCCATGATTCCAATGTATAGTTAATTTATATAGGGAATAACATGGCTTGAGGAAATAATCATTTCAGGCAATTTCAAAAAAGGGCATTAGTGGGTTTTTTTCCCTCTTTTTAATGGCAGTGTTTTCTTCCTATTTTCCAGTGGCTATATCTCCAGGGTTTGTACAGGAAATAAGCAATATTAAGTATACCACTACTCTTCTTTGAAAATAGTTCCTCTTTCCCATGTCAAGGAAGTTTGTTATATTCTTAATGTATTTTGCACCTGTCTCTATGACCTCTGTTTCTGCATCTGTGACTTTCCTCAGAGTCATTCTTTCTTTTTCTTGAAAGGTAGTACATGTTTGCTACCAACTGGCTATACCAGTCCATTTCTTGCTTGAAATTTTTTGAAAGGCCAGCTGCTTTCTTTCACTTAGTTCTTTCTGTCTCTGTCCCCTTTAGTCCAGGCAGGCAATGTTTCTGCTAATACAAGATTTTTTAAAATCTTATCAGTCTTCTGTGTGTGTGAAGGGGGCCCACTCCATTAGACACGAGGGCTCATCAAAGATCATTCCTGGGTAACTATCTTTATCTCTGACTTCTACTGAGATTGCTGATTGTATCCATGAGTCATACACCTCATCTCTTCGGTAAAGTTTTCCAGCCACACAATTGACCTTCTTTCCAATTAATGAATCTCCCAACGTTGGCATCTTTTGCAATTTGAATAGCCCCAAATCATCAAGTGCTGTTTCTTTTTACTTAACAGTCCTTCTTCAATATATTTCTTTCCTCTTGCATTTTACCAGAAGCAGCAAGGAGAAACACTTTGCCTGGAAATCTCAGCTAAATAACCAGGTTCATCACTTATAATTTCTGTTTTCCATCCCAAAATATAACACAATTCAGTCGACTTTTCTGTCATTTTAGGACAAGGATCACCTTTTCCTATAGTTTCCAATAATCTTAACTTCCATCTGAGACTTCATCGGAAACATGCTTAACATTCATATTTCTACCATCTGGTCCATGATGACATATGTATAGAAGCTTTCTTTACAGTACTCTTCACTTCCTTCTGAACCTTAACCAGAATAGTCTTTAGCATCCACATTTCTACCAACAACCACTTCCAAAACATCTAGACTTTTCTTATCATGTACCTCGATATAACCCCAGCCTCCAGTCATTATCCAGTTCCAAAGTACTTCCACATTTTTAGGTATTTGTTATCACAGTGCCCTAAATCCCACTACCAAAATTTGTGTTAGTCTGCTATACTTGCTGTCACAAACTACCTCAAGCTGGGTGGCTTAGAACAACAGAAATTGATTTAATTACAATCATGGAAGCTAAAAGTGTAAAATCAAGATGCTGGTAGGACTACACTCCTTTTGAAGGCTCTAGAGGCCCATTCATTCCTTGCCTCTCCCAGCTTCTGGTGACAGCAAACAATCTTTGGCATTCCTTGCTTTGTAGATATATCACTCCAATCTCTTTCTCTGTCTTTACATGACCTTTCCCCCCATGTGTCTCAGTGTCTTTTCCTTTTCTGTTTCATATAGGAACATTGTCACTGTGTATAGGGCTGACTAACTCCAGGATAATCTCATCTTGAGATCCTTAATTACAGATGCAAAGACCTTATTTCTAAATAAAATCACATGCACAGGTGCTGGGTGTTTAGGACCTGAACATATCTTTTTGGGGCCATTATTCAATCTACCACAGATATCTACATAATACTTAAATCACACTAAATCTATTTTTAATATTCTCTTCTTATATTTCTTTTAGATACTTCAGTAGTAATGCTATTTTAGTTTTCTAAAAATATCAATTTCTCTGCATACTCATTTTTTATTATTGGTTTTATTAGGTAGGTAAATATGAATTAATATTGTGTATTATTATTAGTCTCCCTTTATCATTATGAATATATACTTTTTATCTCCTCAGTAGTTTTTGCTTTAAAATATGTTCTTCATTTGATCAACATATATTTGTCCAGCAAATTTTTTTTTTACTTTTATTATAAAAGTAACTCTTAACAGTCTATATTGTTGTAGTTGTTTTCCTAATTCACTACCAAGAATTTTAGCTTTTAATGGTAAATGGGTATGAGTAGGAATCATCATTACATAAACACAATTTTAAAATTGGCGTCTGGATTTTCCTCTGTCTTCCAACTTTATACTTATGCATTTTTCTTACTTTTTAAAACTTTATTTATTTACTTATTTATGGCCTCATGCTCAGGGGATATACTTACATATTGTTCTTGTTCAGTCACTCAGTCGTGTCCCGCTCTTTGCGATGCCATGGACTATAGCCCACCAGGCACCTCTGTCCATGGGGATTCTCCAGGCAAGAATATTGGAATGTGTTGCCATTTCTTCTCCAGGGGACCTTCCCAACCCAGAGACTGAACCCAGGTCACCTGCATTGCAGGCAGATTCTTACCAACTGAGCTAGAAGGGAAACCCAAATGAAGGTGAAAGTTGCTCAGTCATGTCGAACTCTTTGTGACATCATGGACTATACAGTCCATAGGATTCCCCAGGCAAGAATACTGGAGTGGGTTGCCATTTCCTCCTCCAGGGGATCTTCCTGACACAGGGATCAAACCTGCATCTCTATGTCTCCTGTGTTGGCAGGCAGGTTCTTTACCACTAGTGACACCTGGGAAGCCCTGAATTTCTATGTGTAGAATTATTTCTAAAATTCTCTTAACACCCTTATAATGACTATTGATCTATTATTATATTCTCCTCTTTCTTTTATGCTATTAGTCATTTTTATTTTATCTCTTTTTCTCTGCAAATCATGCTAGAGGGCTTTTATTTTATTGATCATTACAAACAAATAGCTTTTAGTTTCATTGATTTTTATCTTCTCTGTGCTTTTTCTGTCTTCAATTTAATTAATTTCCCATGTATCCTTAATTCTGCTTGATATGTGTTTTTCTCTATTATTTTCTACTTTCTTAAGATGAGGTCTCTCATTATTGATTTAACTTTCGTGTATTGCAATTTAAATGAAATATAAAGGATATAATTACCTGACTGCTTTAATGCATCTAGGGCCCTACATGTAGCTGTAGGATACTTGTTTTAACATGCACAAATATGTACAACCCTTTCATAAAATTCAGGAAATATAACAGGACAATCACAACCAGCATGAAAGTGTTAGTTGCTCAGTCATATCAAACTCTTTGTGACCCCTTGGACTATAGACCATCAGGCTCCTCTGTCCATGGGACTCTCAGAAAAAGAATCATAAAGAGATTCTCATAAAAAGAAAACCAGCATAAAGAGTACTAATTAAATTTAAATCAACTGAATGTTACCCATCTTCCAATGAAATAGGACTGTGAAAGAAATTATCAGAATGGCATATCGTGATGTGAAGGAGGGATCAAAATGGTGGAATAGGAATAGACTGAGCTCATCTCTTCCCATGAACACATCAAAACTACAAATACATAGAGAGCATCTCTTGCTAACTCTTGAAGACTGTCAGAAGGGATCTTCTACCACCAAATCTGTAAAGAAAAACCACAAGGAACTGGATAGGAGGGGAGAAGAAGTGATTTAATCAATTCATGTATCCCTAGTGTGTGACTCAGAATAGAAGAGGGATACCACAGGATTTGAAAGCCTCCCAGGGAGTGAGGGATTTGAACCCCATATTAGGTACCCCAACCCTGAGGTCCAACACTAGCAACGAGCGCTCTAAGCTGGTTTGAAAAGCAGTAAGGTTTACTGGAGGACTATAAGACTGAGACTCTGCTCTTAAAGAGCGTGTGCATAGACTTGCTTGCTCCTAGTCAAAGTGCAGCAGCAGCAGATTGAAAACTTTCTGCTTTGCTGGCTGGCTTACTAGGAAAGTCCGTGTGCCACAGCCCACACCAGACCACTGCTCAAGCACATCCTGTTCTAACACTACTCCTTGCTAAAGCAGAAGTCACCATTGCCAATGTGTGGGTACATGGGCACACACCAGGAAAGAAACAGACCCAACTCAACAGTGTAGCTCCAACCTCTCTGGACCCAATCCAGTTTCTAACCAAGGTGCACACACTGGGGAAAAAGCAGAAAGAGCTTAGAAGTGCAGCCTCAGACCCCAGGCTTCAGTCATACCCCCAAACAAGGCAGAGACTTCAACATAATGTGGAGAAGCTCAACTCCCTCAGAATTCCTGCTCCAGCTCCTTGGACCCTGGCCCACTCCCTGACAGGCAGCAACTGCCATTGAGCCTAAGAGAAGCCCCAACTAATATCTGGTTCTAGTTCAAACTCCTCCAGCTCCATACCTACCTCCCAGGAAGGCTGCAGCTGCCAGCACATTCCACTAGAAGATGCAATCTGTGCTCACTTCAGATCCAGCTCTCCCATCAAATCCCCTAGGCACATGCAGACTTCATAGGGATTTACCCATACAAGGACACATCTTCAAGATCCATACAGATAACTGCTTCACCTAATTACATAGATATGAACATAGAAAGTTAAACAAAATGAAAAGACAGAGGAATATATTTCAAAGGAAAGAATAAGATAAAACCACAGGGAATAAAACTCTAATGAAGCACAGATAAATAATTTACCTGTTGAATATTTTATATTACCTGTTAATAAAATATTTACAGTTAAATATTTTAAGACAATAGTAATAAAATTGCTAACAGAAATCAGAAAAAGAATAGATGAACACAACTTGAACTTAAACTAAACTAGAAAATATTTAAAAGAATCAGTGATAGCTGAAGAATATATGTGTGTGTGTGCTCAGTCATATCTGACTCTTTGCAGACATGGGGGTCTTTGCAACCCCATGGATTGTAGCCCACCAGGTTCCTCTGTCCATGGGATTTTTTCAGGCAAGAATACTGGAGTGGGTTCCCATTTCCTCCTCCAGGGGATGTTTCTGACCCAGGGATCAAACCTATGTCTCCCATGTATCCTCATTGCAAGCAGATTTTTTACAACTGCACCACCTGGGAAGCCCCAAAGCTGAAGAATACAATAACTGAAATGAAAAATACACTAGAAGGAATTAGCAGCATATTAAGGGATACAGAAGAATGCATAAGTGATCTGAAAGAATAGTGGAACTCACCCAAACAGAACTGCAAAAAGAAAAGAAAAAAAATAGAAAAAACTTTAGATAATGATAATTTAAGGGAATTCTGGGAAAATATCAAGCATACTAATAATTGCATTATAGGGGTACCAGAAAGGGAAGAGAGAGAGAAAGTACTAGAAAATGTATTTGATGAAATTACAGATGAAAACATACCTAAACTAAATAAGGAAAAAGATAGCAAGGTAAACCACCAGGCTCCTCCATCCATGGGATTTTCCAGGCAAGAGTACTGGAGTGGGGTGCCACTGCCTTCTCCAATAAGAAGCATAGAAAACCCCATATGAGATGAACCAAAAGAGATCCACACCAAGGCATATCATAATTAGAAGGGCAAAAGCCAAAGATAAAGAGAGTTTTAAGGAAGCAAGAGAAAAACAAAGAATCATGTACATCTTCTTTATCCATTCTTCTACTGAGGGACGTTGTTTGCTTCCATGTCTTGGCTATGGTAAATAGCGCTGTGATGAATGCTGGGATGCATGTATCTTTTTGAAGCATGGTTTTCTCCAGATAAAGAAAATATGGTACATATATAGTACATATATACAATGGAATATTACTCAGTCACAAAAAAGAATGAAATAATGCCATTTGTAGCAACATGGATGGACTTAGACATTGTCATAATAAGTGAAGTAAGGCATACAAAGATAAATATCATATGTTATTGATTATATGTGAAATCTTAAAAAAGGCTATAAATGAACTTATCTATAAAATAAAAATAGATTTACAGATGTAGAAAACAAACTCATGGTTACTGGGGGGTAAGGGAAGAACGGGTAAAATTGAAGATTGAGATTGACATATGCACAGTACAATAAATAAAATAGATAACTAACGACCAAGGATGAGATGGCTGGATGGCATCACGGACTCGATGGACATGAGTCTGAGTGAACTCCGGGAGATAGTGATGAACAGGGAGGCATGGCATGCAGCGATTCATGGGGTCGCAGAGTCGGACACGACTGAGCAAATGAACTGAACTGAACTAAATAAGGACCTACTGTACAGCACAAGGGACTCTACTCAATACTCTGTAATGACCTTTATTGGAAAAAAAAATATAAAAAAGAGTGGATATATGTATACATATAGCAGATTCAATTTGCTTTACACCTAAAACTAACACAACATTGTAAATGAACTCTACCCCAATATTTTTTTAAAAATCATGTACAGGGGAATTCTCATAAGGCTATCAGCTGATTCCTTAGCAGAAACTTTGCAAGCCAGTTGGGTGTGGCATGAAATACTTAAAGTGCTGAAAAGAAAAAGATTACAACCTAGGATGTTCTACCCAATGAGGTTATAATTCAATTGAAAGAGAGTTTCTCAGACAAGCAAAGAAAAAATAAAAGAAACAAACAGAAACAGTTCACAGCCACTAAATCAATCTAAAAAGGAATATTTTTAGATAGATGAAAGGATAGATCACATGTTACACCATAAAATAAGTCATAAAAAATTTAAGATGATTGAAGCCATATAAAGTATCTTTTGTGACCACAAAGGAATGAAACAAGAAATCAATTATAGGAAAACAAATAGAAAAAAAAAAAGGAGACTGAATAACTTGCTAGTAAAAAACCAGTGAGTTAAAGAGCAAATCAAAAAATCAAAGAGAAATCAGAAAATACCTTGAGGCAAATGAAAATAAAAACATAACTTTCAAAAATTTACATGGTAGAGCTAAAGCAGTTTAAAGAGAGAAGTTATAGAGACACAAGTCTACTTCAAAAAATAAAATAAAAAGCATAATGTTACATTAAAAAAAAAGAAACAAGAAAAATCTCATTAACACCCTAGCTTACCATCTAAATGAATAAGGTAAACAAAAACAAAGTCCAAAGTTAGCAGAGGAAGGAAATAATAAATATCAGAAAGGAATAAAGAAAATAAAGGGGGGAAAGTAATGGAAAAGATCAATAAAATCAAGAGCTGGTTTTTTTTAAAGATAAATAAAATTGATAAGCTTTCAGAAAAGTTCATTTAAAAAGAGATAAGACACAAATAAAATTGGAAATGAAAGAAGAAAAGTTACAACTGATATCAAGGAATACAACCAAAAGAGAATATTATGAATGCTGATAAGCTGGACAATCTAGAAGAAATGAATGAATGTCTAGAAATATAATCTCCCAAGACTGAATCAGGAAGAAACACATAATTTGAATATACTTGCTATTCGGAGAAGGCAATGGCACCCCACTCCAGTACTCTTGCCTGGAAAATCCCATGGACAGAGAAGTTAGGCTGCAGTCCATGGGGTCGCGAAGAGTAGGACACAACTGAGCAACCTGAGTTTCACTTTTCACTTTCCTGCATTGGAGAAGGAAACGGCAACCCACTCCAGTGTTCTTGCCTGGAGAATCCCAGGGACAGGGGAGCCTGGTGGGCTGCCGTCTATGGGGTCACACAGAGTCGGACACGACTGAAGAGACTTAGCAGCAGCAGCAGCAGCAGTATTGAAATTGAATCAGTAATGGTAAAACTCCAAACAAACAAAAGTCCAGGACCAGATGCCTTCCAAGGGGAATTTTACAAAACACAGTTAAAAAAGAATAAATATATATCCTTTGCAAACTATTCCACTAAAAAAAAAAAAAAAAAAAGAGGAAGGAGCACTCCCAAACTCATTCTACAAGGCATTATCTTAACACCAAAACCATGCAAAGACACTACAAAAAGGAAAATTACAAGCCAGTAATATTCTTAATGAACATAGATGCAAAAATCCTCAACAAAATATTAGCAAACCAGAGTCAACAATACATAAAATGTACCACAGACCATGATCAAGTAGAATTTATCCCAGGAATGCAGGAATAGTTCAATATCTGCAAACCAATCAATTTAATATACCATGTTAACAAAATGTAGGGCAAAAATCATATGATCATCTCAGTAGGCATAGAAAAAGCAATTGGCAAAATTGAATATCCATCCAAGATAAAATCTCTCAGCAAAGTTGGTTTAGAGGGGATACATCTCAACATAATCAAGGCCATTTACAACAAACCCACAGTTAACATCATATTCAATGGTGAAAAAGCTTCTCCTCTAATATCAAGAATAAGAAAAGGATAACCACCTAGCTCTTTCCATTTAACATAACATTGGAATTCCAAGATGTTGCAATAAGACAAGAAATAAAATGTATCCAAATCAGAAAATAAGTAAAACTGTCACTATTAAGAGATGACATGAAACTATACATAGAAAATCATAAATACTCCATTCTAAAACTATTACATCTAACACCTAATAAATGACATAAGTAAAGATGCAGGGTGGAAGATTAATATACAAAAATCTGTTGTTTTTCTATACACTAATAATGAAATACCAGGAAAAGAAATCAAAACAATCTCGCTTATGATCAGATGAGAAAGAATAAAATACCTAGGAATAAATTTAAATAAGGAGATCAAAGACTTCTACTCTGAAAACTGTGAGATATTGATGAAATAAATTGAAAATATACAAATAAATGCAAAGCAATCCCATGTTCATGGATTGAAGAAATTAATATTGTTAAAATATTCATATTATTCAAAGTAATATACTGATTAATGTAAACTCTATCAAAATACCCATGACATTTTCCATAGAACTAGAACAAATAATCTTAAAATTCATATGGAACTGCAAAATACCTTGAGGATCCAAATCACTCTTGAGAAAGAACAAAGCTGGAAATATCATGAGCCCTAGTTTCAAAATATAATGCAAAACTATAATAACTAAAACAGTTTGGCACTGGAACAAAAACAGATGTGTAGGTCAATGGAACAGAATAAAGAGCTCAGAAGTAAACCTACACACATATAGTCAATTAATCTATGACAAAGATGGCAAGAATATAATATGACAAAAAGCTTCTTCAACAAGTGCTGTTGGAAAATCTGGCCTGCTACATGTAAAAGAATGAAATTAGAAAACTTTCTCACACCATATAAAAAAAGAAATTCAAAATAAATTAAAGACCTAAGTGTAAGACCTAAACTCATTAAACTCCTAGAAGAAAATATAGACAAGAACACTCTTTGACATAGGTCTTATCAGCATTTTTTTATCTATGTCTTCAGGCAAGGGAAACAAAAACACAAACAAGTATATGTTTCAGTTCAGTTCAGTTCAGTTCAGTCACTCAGTCGTGTCCGACTCTTTGTGACCCCATGAACCACAGCACGCCAGGCCTCCCTGTCCATCACCAACTCCCATAAATGTTTATATATGTTTAAAAATTTTAAATTTAAAAGTTTTTACACAGTGAAGGAAGCCATAGACAAAACAAAAAAGCAACCTACTAACTGGGAAAAGATATGTCTGTTAAGCAGTTTACATCCAAAATATATGAAAAACACGTACAACTCAACATCAACATCACAAAAACAACAACAAAAAAACTGATTTAAAAATGAGCAGTGGACCTGATTAGACATTTTTCCAAAGAAGATGTACAGATGGCCTACAGGCACATAAAAAATGTTCAACATCACTAATTATAAGGGAAATACAAATCAAAACCACATGAAAAATCACCTTACACCTGTCAGAAAGGCTATCATGGAAAGGAAGGAAATAACAAGTACTGGCAAGGATGTGGAGAAGATGAAATTATAGTACATTGTTTCTGAGAATTAAATTAGTACAACCACTGTGGAAAACAATACAGAGATGCCTCAAAAAATTAAAAATAGAACAACCTTATGATCCAGAACTTTCACTCCTGGGTATACATCTGAAGAAAACAAAAACGCTAATTTGAAAAAAAATATATACACCCTAATGTTCACAATAGCATGATTTGCAATGGGTTAGATATGGACTCAACTGAGGTGTCTAGCAACAGATGAGCAGATAAAGAAAATGTGATATATGTTACATATATATGTATGTGTGTATAAACTGGAATAATGGAAAAATACTCAGACATAAAAAATAATGATATTTTTATTCATTATCTGTGATAACATGGATGATAACTGTAATATTTACTCAATTTTTAACTATCTACTGGATTGTTACTAGGTTAGTATTTAGATATTCCTTTACTTTTCTTTTGGTATTTACCCCAAAGATACCAAAATGTATCCTTCACTTATGGGAGTATGATATAAATTAGTACTGTTACTGCTTCTCAACTGTAGAAGGTCCTTCTTTCCTCTCCCACCTCTTATGTTACCATTGGCTTGTACTTTAGATCATTATGTTTTTCCAACATCACGAGACATTTCCTTTTTTTTTTTCATTTTGTAGTCAATATTTGTTAATATTCACTCTCAACTTATTATAAAGAAAATTGCTATTTAATAACTATAGGCAATCTCTCATCTCATTCAGAATAATTTTCACATGGATCTCAGATTTCTCTAGTAACAAACAACATGTGTGGACCCAAAACTATTTAAAATTACAAGTAGACAGAAGATGAATAGCCTTTGTTTTACTCTCATGAGGTCGGATGTGTGCTTGCTTATGCATTTCCACCTATGAAATATTAAGAAACAAATCACTTAGAACAACTGGTACACAACACAACATGAAATCCACTGTAATCTCTGTGATGTCACTTGGACATTATCGGATGAAAGTGAATCATGTTGATATACTTGATCGCTCTTGATTATGTTGATCTCCTTATATCTTCCAGCATATTGACATATATAATTCTTCCGACTATTTCTGCATTAACTGATTCAATTAGGCTCCCTATTCATCTGCCTATGGCACTTTAGTTTACCTAGACATTATACCTGGACCTTTTTTAACCTGCCATAGATGATCCCTCATACACCTTAGCTGGGGAAATGGAGTTTATGAGAAAGATAAACAGGTGAGACTATAAAAATACATATTTTTTTCATATATTATTTACTAAAACCATATAAATATTGTATATATTCAAAAAATAATTAAATAAAGCAGTATACTCTAAAATAAGCCAAAATAAATCTAATTGCATAAGAAATTGGTAAAATAACCACATAAAAATAATTGTTTCCAGGGAATTTTGAATATAGTGTTGAGACTATATATATTTAGTAAGATACATTTTAAGGAAAAAGAAAAAGGCAGAGAAAATTAAAAATCCACTTAGTAACCTCACTCTTAGTAGCAATATTGGCATTGCAATTTTGAAGCTATTGTGTATATTGTGGGATAAATCAACCTTTCTCAAGAATCAAAAAGAAAAGGCACAGATGTAAAATTTTAAAAATTAAATCGATTTATGTTTAATTTTAGTTGAACTTACTCCTTGGAAGGAAAGTTAGGACCAACCTAGAAAGCATATTAAAAAGCAGAGACATTACTTTGTCAACAAAGGTCTGTCTAGTTAAGGCTATGGTTTTTCCAGTAGTCATGTATGGGTGTGAGAGTTAAACTATAAAGAAAGCTGAACACTGAAGAATTGATGCTTTTGAACTGTGGTGTTGGAGAAGACTCTTGAGAGTCCCTTGGACTGCAAGGAGATCCAACCAATCCATCCTAAAGGAAATCAGTCCTGGGTGTTTATTGGAAGGACTGATATTGAAGCTGAAACTCCAATATTTTGGCCACCTGATGCGAAGAGCTGACTCATTTGAAAAGACTCTGATGTTGGGAAAGATTTAAGGCAGGAGGAGAAGGGGACGCCAGAGGATGAGATGGTTAGATGGCATCACCATCTCACTGGACATGGGTTTGGGTAAACTCTGGGAGTTGGTGATGGACAGGGAGGCCTGGAGTGCTGCAGTTCATGGGGTCACAAAGAGTTGGACATGACTGAGCAACTAAACTGAAATGATATATTTAAGAATTTATTTATTTATTGTTCTCACAAATATATGTCCTAGCTCGCTCCACTGAAGGTGTAGAGGCAATGACATCAGTAACAATGACAATACCTAGCCCCTAGATCTTGGTTTCTAAATAACTATTGCCAATCAAAAGGGACCATCACTTCTTGTTGAAATGGTTTATTCCAGGGCTAGAATAGAGAAGTAAAGATTACCATGGACATCATGTTAGAGCAGAATGCAAGGAGGAGGATCAATAATTTACAAAAAATAAGAACTGGCGATTTTAAATTGAGTTGTAATTTGATAACAAAATACAGATTTCAGAGTTGTGGCACCAAATTAAAATAGAGGCAAAATATAATGTTTCACTTCTGTGCTATATGGGTTTACTTTTTTCCCCCTAGTGATATTTTATTGTGAATCAACTTTCATTATGTTCTTAATGTGTCTCATAACTCCAGCACGGTGATTATCTGATCCACCAAGGCATTCATTTAATAGTACTTTTCATCTGAGATCTATATTTCCACATTATCTTTGCAGTAACTATTTATTTAAAGTTGGTAACTCAGAAACATATTACTAATGCTTTAATTAATGTTTTGAATGGTTCTGAGTAATCATATGGTATGTATTACATCCCTCAATTATCCCCTGAATGGTATAATGGATGTATTATAAAATCTGTTGATTTCTAATTGCAGAGTAGCATGTACATGCATATATGTAAAGATATGTATTTTAAATAGATAATGCTTCAACTTGTTTTTCTGAAAGCTGGTGCTACTTTATAGTATTTATTTGCCAGTGAATATATCTTGTGCATGAACAAAGTTCTTTTTAGTGTAATTTAGAGAAGGCAATGGCACCCTACTCCAGTACTCTTGCCTGGAAAATCCCATGGGTGAAGGAGCCTGGTAGGCTGCAGTCCATGGTGTTGTGAAGAGTTGGACACAACAGAGCGACTTCACTTTCACTTTTCGCTTTCATGCATTGGAGCAGGAAATGGCAACCCACTCCAGTGTTCTTGCCTGGAGAATCCCAGGGACAGGGGAGCCTGGTGGGCCTCTGTCTTTGGGGTCGCACAGAGTCGGACACGACTGAAGCAACTTAGCAGCAGCAGCAGCAGTACCACACTAGTAATTCATAAAATGATCTCAGCCGTGAGGGATTGATCTGGTTGAAACTGCATTATTAATTTGTTTAAACATTAACCTTAAAAGAGAATTATACATAACCCTTGCCTTACTTTTACTAATGCCTGCTTTTATGTAATACATGTTAATAAAACACATTGACTATTCACTTCATTATTTTATAATATTTTTCTGATATATAGTTTACAAAACATTCAACATTTTTAAAGAGTACAATCCAATGGCTTTTAGTATATTCACAAACTTGTGTAACCTCACCACTCTCTAAATTTAGAACTTTTTCATCACTCATAAAGAAACCCCACACCAATTATAATCACTCCTCATTCCCTCTGTCTCCAGCCCCAGGCATGTACTAATTTGCTTTCTGTCTCTGAGTATAGTCTTATTCTGGACATTTTATATAAAAGGAATTATACAATAGGCAGTCTTTTTTGACCAGCTTCTTCCACTTACCATAAGTTCTCAAGGCTTGCCCATTGAGGCTATACCATTTTTGTTTGATTTCTTTTTATGACTGAACAATATTTCATTGTGCAGATGTATCACACTATATTTATCCATTTGTCAACTGATAGACATTTGAGTAGATTCCACTTTGGGGCTACTATGAATATCCATGTACAAAGATTTGTTAGTATATGTTTTCAATTCTCCTGGGTATAATACCTTCTGATTTTGACATGAGAAACCGTTAGTTTTCCAAACTGGTTGCATTATTTTATAATCTCACCAGTAATGCATGAAGGTTTTAATTTATCATCATCATCAACACTTGTTACTATATTTTTTCAATTATAATCATTCTAATGGATATGCAGTGCTATCTCACTGTGGATATGATTTACATTATTTAATAATTAATGATGTTGAGCATCTTTTTATGTGCTTCTTGGCCATATGTAAATTTTTGAAGAAATATCTGTTCAGATCTCTGCATGTTTCATTGTCATTAATTGTTGTTCAGTTACTCAGTCGTGTCTGACACTGTGACCCCCGTGTACTACAGCACACCAAGCTTCCCTGTCCTTCAGTATCTCTCGGAGTTTGCTCAAACTCATGTCCACTAAGTCGATCATGCCATCCAACTATCTCATCCTCTGTTTGCCCCTTCTCCTACCCTTAATATTTCCCAGCATCAGGGTCTTTTACAATGAGTCAGGTCTTTGCATCAGGTGGCCAAAGTATTGGAGCTTCAGCATCAGACCTTCCAATGAGTATTTAGGGTTGATTTGCTTTAGGAATGACAGGTTTGATTTCCTTACTGTCCAGGGAACTCTCAAGAGTCTTCTACAGCACCACAGTTTGAAAGCATCAATTCCTTGGCACTCAGCCTTCTTTATGGTCCAACTCTCACATCTCTTTCCACATGTTTAGAGGGTCATCTTGTTATCATACAGATATGAATACATTACATATACTAATACAAGTTCCTCATCAGATATAGGATTAGCATTCTTGTCTCTCATTCTGTATCTTTTAATTTATAAATGTTGCTCTTTGAAGTATGATCTTAATGTTGGTTCAGTACAATTTATCTATTTTTTCTTTGGCTGCATTTGTTTATGATACTGTATGGAAAAATTCATTGTCTTACCCAAGGCCACAAAAATGTACCCCTGCATTCCCTTCTAATAGATTATAAGCTTTTATTCTTAAATTTAGACCTATCATCCACTTCAAACTAATTTTATTACATAGTGTGAGGTAGAGGTCCAACTTCATTCTTTTGCATATGTATATCAGATGTCACAGCGTCAGTTGTTGAAAGATCTATATTCTTCTCCATTGAATTGTTTTGGTAACCTTGTCAAAAATCAGTTAATGGTAAATGTATTTATTTCTGTATACTCAACTCTATTTCACTTACCTATATGTTTATCCTTATGCCAGTTCCACATTGTAATAATTACTGTAATTTTGTACTCCGTGGGAAGTCTTTCAACTTTGTTCTTCATTTTCAAAATATTTTGCTATTCAGAGGCCTTTGTTTTTCTGTATTAATTTTTGGGGCAGTTGTCAGTTTTCTGGGGAAAAAGCTAGAACTTTGATAAGGTTGCATTGAAATTATGATTCAATAAGGGAACTCCTTCTGTCATAACAATACATTATGTTTTCTGGTACATGAACAAGAAGTATTTCCACTTGCTTAATTTATTTAAATAATAAGTTCATCCCTGAATATTTTGTTCTTTTTGATCCTTCGGTAAAGTACAATTCATTTTTTTAACTTCAATTTTGATCACTATTAGGAGAGTTCAGTTCAGTTCAGTTGCTCAGTCGTGTTTGACTCTTTCTGACCCCATGAATCGCAGCACACCAGGCCTCCTTGTCCATCAGCAACTCCCGGAGTTCATTCAGACTCACATCCATCAAGTCAGTGATGCCATCCAGCCATCTCATCCTCTGTTGTCCCCTTCTCCTCCTTCCCCAATCCCTCCCAGCATCAGAGTCTTTTCCAATGAGTCAACTCTTCGCATGAGGTGGCCAAAGTACTGGAGCTTCAGCTTTAGCATCATTCCTTTCAAAGAACACCCAGGGCTGATCTGCTTTAGAATGAACTGGTTGGACCTCCTTGCAGTCCAAGGGACTCTCAAGAGTCTTCTCCAACACCATCAATTCTTCAGTGCTCAGCTTTCTTAGGTACAACTCTCACATTCATACATGACCACAGGAAAAATCATAGCCTTGACTAGACAGACCTTTGATGGCAAAGTAATGTCTCTGCTTTTCTATATGCTATCTAGGTTGGTCACAACTTTTCTTCCAGGGAGTAAGCGTCTTTTAATGTCATGGCTGCAATCACCATCTGCAGTGATTTTGGAGCCCGAAAAAATAAAGTCTGACACTGTTTCCACTATTTTCCCATCTATTTGCCATGAAGTGATGGGACCAGATGCCATGACTTCGTTTTCTGAATGTTGAGCTTTAAGCCAACATTTTCACTCTCTACTTTCACTTTCATCAAGAGGCTTTTTAGTTCCTCTTCACTTTCTGCCATAAATGTGGTGTCATCTGCATATATGAGGTTATTAATATTTCTCCCGGCTATCTTGATTCCAGCTTGTGCTTCTTCCAGTCCAGCATTTCTCATGATGTACTCTGCATAGAAGTTAAATAAGCAGGGTGACGATACACAGCCTTGACGTACTCCTTTTCCTATTTGGAACCAGTCTGTTGTTCCATGTTCAGTTCTAACTGTCGCTTCCTGACCTGCATATAGGTTTCTCAAGAGGCAGGTCAGGTGGCCTGGTATTCCCATCTTTCTCAGAATTTTCCAGAGTTTATTGTGATCCACACAGTCAAAGGCTTTGGCATAGTCAATAAAGCAGAAATAGATGTTTTTCTGGAACTCTCTTGCTTTTTCCATGATCCAGTGGATGTTGGCAATTTGATCTCTGGTTCCTCTGCCTTTTCTAAAACCAGTTTGAATATCTGGAAGTTCACGGTTCACGTATTGCTGAAGCCTGGCTTGGAGAATTTTGAGCATTACTTTACTAGCATATGAGATGAGTGCAATTGTGCGGTAGTTTGAGCATTCTTTGGCATTGCCTTTCTTTGGGATTGGAATGAAAACTGACCTTTTCCAGTCCTGTGGCCACTGCTGAGTTTTCCAAATTTGCTGGCATATTGAGTGCAGCACTTTCACAGCATCATCTTTCAGGATTTGAAATAGCTCAACTGGAATTCCATCACCTCCACTAGCTTTGTTCGTAGTGATGCTTTCTAAGGCCCACTTGACTTCACATTCCAAGATGTCTGGCTTTAGGTGAGTGATCACACCATTGTGATTATCTGGGTCGTGAAGATCTTTTTTTGTACAGTTCTTCTGTGTATTCTTGCCATCTCTTCTTAATATCTTCTGCTTCTGTTAGGTCCATACCATTTCTGTCTTTTATTAAGCCCATCTTTGCGTGAAATGTTCCCTTGGTATCTCTCATTTTCTTGAAGAGATCTCTAGTCTTTCCCATTCTGTTGTTTTCCTCTATTTCTTTGCATTGATCCCTGAGGAAGGCTTTCTTATCTTTTCTTACTATTCTTTGGAACTCTGCATTCAGATGCTTATACCTTTCCTTTTCTCCTTTGCTTTTCGCCTCTCTTCTTTACACAGCTATTTTTAAGGCCTCCCCAGACAGCCATTTTGCTTTTTTGCATTTCTTTTCCATGGGGATGACCTTGATCCCTGTCTCCTGTACAGTGTCACAAACCTCCGTCCATAGTTCATCAGGCACTCTTTCTATCAGATCTGGTCTCCTAAAACTATTTCTTACTTCTTCTGTATAATCATAAGGGATTTGATTTAGGTCATACATGAATGGTCTAGTGGTTTTCCCTACTTTCTTCAATTTAAGTCTGAACTTGGCAATAAGGAGTTCATAATCTGAGCCACAGTCAGCTCCTGGTCTTATTTTTGTTGACTGTATAGAGCTTCTCCATCTTTGGCTGCAAAGAATATAATCAATCTGATTTTGGTGTTGACCATCTGGTGATGTCCATGTGTCGAGTCTTCTCTTGTGTTGTTGGAAGAGGGTGTTTTCTATGACCAGTGCATTTTCTTTGCAAAACTCTATTAGTCTTTGCCCTGCTTCATTCCATATTCCAAGGCCAAATTTGCCTGTTACTCCAGGTGTTTCTTGATTTCCTACTTTTGCATTCCAGTCCCCTATAAGGAAAAGGATATATTTTGGGGGTGTTAGTTCTAAAAGGTCTTGTAGGTCTTCATAGAACCGTTCAACTTCAGGTTCTTCAGTGTTACTGATTGGGGCATAGACTTGAATTACTGTGATATTGAATGGTTTGCCTTGGAAACTAACAGAGATCCTTCTGTTGTTTTTGAGATTGCCTCCAAGTACTGCATTTCGGACTCTTTTCTTGACCATGCTAGCTACTCCATTTCTTCTAAGGGATTCCTGCCCGCAGTAGTAGATATAATGGTAATCTGAGTTAAATTCACCCATTCCTGTCCATTTTAGTTCGCTGATTCCTAGAATGTCGACGTTCAGTCTTGCCGTCTCCTGTTTGACCACTTCCAATTTGCCTTGATTCATGGACCTGACTTTCCAGGTTCCTATGCAATATTGCCCTTTAGAGCATTGGACCTTGCTCCTATCACCAGTTACGTCCACAACTGGGTATTGATTTTGCCATGGCTCCATCCCTTCATTCTTTCTGGAGTTATTTCTCCACTGATCTCCAGTAGCATATTGGGCACCTACTGACCTGGGGAGTTCCTCTTTCAGTATCCTATCTTTTTGCCTTTTCATACTGTTCATGGGGTTCTCAAGGCAAGAATACTGAAGTGGTTTGCCATTCCCTTCTCCAGTGGACCACATTCTGTCAGACTTCTCCACCATGACCTGCCTGTCTCAGGTGGCCCCATGGACATGGCTTGGTTTCATTGAGTTAGACAAGGCTGTGGTCCTAGTGTGATTAGATTGACTAGTTTTCTGTGATTATGGTTTCATTGTGTCTGCCCTCTGATGCCCTCTTGCAACACTTACCATCTTACTTCATTTTCTCTTACCTTGGATGCAGGGTATCTCTTCATGGCTGCTCCAGGAAAGCACAGCCGCTGCTCCTACCTTGGACAAGGGATATCTCCTCACAACCACCCCTCCTGACCTTGAACGCGGAATAGCTCCTCTAGGCCCTCCTGTGCCCAAGCAGCCACTGCTCTGACTATTAGGACACTAAATGCAAATTATTATTTTAAGATATTGATCTGTGTACTGCAACCTTGTTGTACCTGTTTATCAGTTCTAATAGTTCTTCCATGAATCCCTTTGGATTTTCTACATAGAAGATCACCTTATCAGTAAATACAGATATATTTACTTTTTTTTCAAATCTAAATTGATTTGTTTCCTTTTCTTGCCCAACTTCCTTGGCAAGAACATCCAGTATAATGCTGAGTAGAAGTGACGAGAGCAGACATCCCTGACTTATCATTTATTCATAATTAATTTTAGTAAATATTTTGCCAAGCTTAATAATCATAATTTGATACTAGAGATGGATGTGACAATACATCTTTATGTCTATATTTACAATGTTTTTATTGGTAGTTGTGATAGGAAAAAAAAATCTGCCTTTTCTTTAAAGCATCAAATCTTTGGTGCTCAAGTTTCTTTATGGTCCAAATCTCACATCCATACATGACTACTGGAAAAACCATAACTTTGACTAGACGGACCTTTGTTGGCAAAGTAATGTCTCTGCTTTTTAATATGCTATCTAGGTTGATCATAGCTTTTCTTTCAAGGAGCAACTGTCTTTTAATTTCATGGCTGCAGTCACCATCTGCAGTGATTTTGGAGCCCAAGAAAATAAAGTCTGTCACTATTTCCATTGTTTCCCCATCCATCTATCTGCCATGAACTGATGGGACTGGATGCTATGATCTTAGTTTTTGCAATGTTGAGTTTTAAGCCAACTTTTTCACTCTCCTCTTTCACTTTCATCAAGAGGCTCTTTAGTTCCTCTTAGCTTTTTGCCATAAGGGTGGTGTCATCTGCTTATCTGAGGTTATTGATATTTTTCCAGGAAATCTTGATTCTAGCTCGTGTTTCATCCAGCCCAGCATTTCACATGATGTACTCTGCGTATGAGTTAAATAAACATGGTGATAATATACAGCCTTGATATACTCCTTTCCCTATTTGGAACCAGTCCATTGTTCCACGTCTGGTTCTAATTGTTGCTTCTTGATCTGCATACAGATTTCTCAGCAGGCAAATCAAGTGGTCTGGTATTCCCATGTTTAAGAATTTTCCACAGTTTGTTGTGATCCATACAGTCAAAGGCTTTGGCATAGTCAAAACAAAAATATTTGTTTTTCTGGAACTCTCATGCTTTTTCTATGATCCAACAGATGTTGGCAATTTGATCTCTCATTCTTTTTCCTTTTCTAAATCCAGCTTGAACATCTGGAAATTCTTGGTTCACTTACTGTTAAAGTCTAGCTTGGAGAATTTTGAGCATTACTTTGCTAGTGTGTCAGATGAGTATATTTATGCAGTTGTTTGAACATTCTTTGGCATTACCTTTCTTTGGGAGTGGAATGCAAACTGACCATTTCCAGTTCTGTGACTACAGCTGAGTATTCCAAATTTCCTGGCCTATTGGGTGCAGCACTTTAACAGCATCATCTTTTAGGATTTGAAATAGTTCAACTGGAATTCTATCACCTCCACTAGCTTTGTTCATAGTGATGCTTCTTAAGGCCCACTTGATTTCGCATTCCAGAATGTCTGGCTCTAGGTGAGTGATCACACCATTATTGTTATCTTGGTCGTGAAGGTCTTTTTTGTATAGTTCTTCTGTGTATTCTTGCCACCTCTTATTACTATCTTCTGCTTCTGTTAGGTCCATACCTTTTCTGTCCTTTGTTGTGCCCATCTTTGCATGAAATATTCCCTTGGTATCTCTAATTTTCTTGAAGAGATCTCTAGTCTTTCCCATTGTATTGTTGTTCTCTCTTTCTTTGCATTGATTGCTGAGGAAGGCTTTCTTTCCTTGCCATTCTTGGAACTATGCATTCAAATGGGTATATCTTTCCTTTTCTCCTTTGCCTTTCACTTTTCTTTTCTCAGCTATATGTAAGGCCTCCTCAGACAGCCATTTCGCCTTTTTGCATTTCTTTTCCTTGAGGATGATCTTGATCACTGCCTCCTGTACAATGTCATGAACCCCCATCCATAGTTCTTCAGGCATTCTGTCTATCACTAATCCCTTGAATCTATTTGTCACTTCCACTGTATTATTATAAGGGGTATGATTTAGGTCATACCTGAATGGTCTAGTCATTTTCCCGGCTTTCTTCAATGTATGTCTGAATTTAGCAAAAAGGATTATAAAAGAAAGCTGAGGGGCTAAGAACTGATGTTTTTGAACTGTGATGTTGGAGAAGACTCTTGAGCGTCCTTTGGACTGCAAGATCAAACCACTCAATCTTAAAGGAAATCAGTCCTGCATGTTCATTGGAAGGACTGATGCTGAAGCTGAAGCTCCAATACTTTGACCACCTGATGAGAAGAGCTGATTCATTGAAAAAGACCCTGAAGCTGGGAAAGATTAAGGATAGGAGGAGAAGGGGATGACAGAGATGAGATGGTTGGATGGCATCACCGACTCAATGGACATGAGTTTGAGCAATCTCCAGGAGTTGGTGATTGACAGGCAAACTTGGTGTGCTACAGCCCATTGGGTCGCAAAAAATGGAACACAACTGAGTGATTGAAGTTTCTTTTAAAAAAATTTTGGTCAGGACCTCCTTGGATGTCTAGTGGTTAGTACTCTGCATTTCTACAGCAGCAGGCATGAGTTCAGTCTCTGGTTGGGGAAGTAGTATCCCACATGTCATGCAGTGCAGCCAAAAAAGGAAAAGTAAATAATAAAAAGAATTTTTAAAGTGTGCTCTCTGAGGAGTAAATGATAGTCTAATAAGATGCATAACCTCCATGTTTATTAGTGTTTGCTGTATTTGTGAGGCATAGCTGTTAGTGAATAGAAAATATTAAAAAAAATTTTCCATTGGATCTCTTTCTACATATGTGGTTAAGTTTGAGGGAGGGATAACAGAATACACACAATATACTAATTTTTGGAACAAAATTTAAACATTTCTATATCCAATATGTAAAGCATTTAATATCCATTTTCTAATAGGTATTTTTGCAGAAAAGCTTATATGGTGGTGAATTTTATTTCAAGGCTTACTTTTTCCTACTCTTTCTTTAGTTTGTATGGCTGTAAAAATTCAAAATTCAGTTTTAATCCAGCTGCAAATGACTCTTCTCAGGAACATGCTATGCAGAGATTTCGCAGGTGAACTATATCTGTTGCAAAGAGTCAGTTCCTTTTATTCATTTCAAATTAACTGCCTTTTAGTTCCATCAACTGTCTCCTGATTTTCAGGGATATGTTCAAGCCGCTGAGGAGTGGTGGAAGCCGACATTTACAATGTCCATAATTATTTAGGGAGTTTTGATCAAGGTCTTTTTTTTTTAAGTCTTAAAATAATTTTCATGCTCTTTTTAAGACTCAGCCAAGGAGCTAGTGTTGCAGTACAGTATGTACATTTTGGAACCTTTTTATGTACAGAGTATTTTCAGCACCTAATTTTATTTGTCATTGTAAATTTTCAATTGGTTTCTTTTTTAAGCAATCCCACTGCTGGGCATACACATCGAGGAAACCAGAATTGAAAGAGACACATGTACCCCAATGTTCATTGCAGCACTGTTTATAATAGCCAGGACATGGAAACAACCTAGATGTCCATCAGCAGATGAATGGATAAGAAAGCTCTGGTACATATACACAATGGAGTATTACTCAGCCGTTAAAAAGAATACATTTGAATCAGTTCTAATGAGCTGGATGAAACTGGAGCCGATTATACAGACTGAAGTAAGCCAGAAAGAAAAAAAGCAATACAGTATACTGACACATATATATGGAGTTTAGAAAGATGGTAATGATGACCCTGTATGTGAGACAGCAAAAGAGACACAGATGTATAGAACAGACTTTTGGACTTTGAGGGAGAGGGAGAGGGTGGGATGATTTGGGAGAATGGCATTGAAACATGTATACTATCATGTAAGAAACAAAGTGCCAGTCTATGTTCAATACAGGATACAGGATGCTTGGGGCTGGTGCACAGGGTTGATCCAGAGAGATGATATGGGGTGGGAGGAGGGAGGGGGATTCAGGATTGGGAGCTCGTATACACCCGTGGTGGATTCATGTCAATATATGTCAAAACCAATACAGTATTGTAAAGTAAAACAAAGTAAAAATAAAATTAAAAAAAAAGACTTTTTCAAACTTATACATTAAAAGTAAAATTTTCAACCATATAGTATGTTTTAATCAAATAATAGAGAAAGATTTATTATTAAAGCAATCCTAGGCTCTATTCTTCCATGGAGGGAACCATTCTTAAATATTTTAACTTCTTATTCTTGTCACTTTCATGGCTCAAAACAATATACTTACACTGTTAAATCTCGACCAATCAATTTCACACATTATCTTTTGGCTTCCTGATATAGGTTAGGGTTAATATTACTTATATCCTATAAAATTAATACCAAGGTAATCCTTACCTCTATGTAAATAATGCACTTATACCCTAGTATCTAGTTCCATCAAATATAAACAAAGTCTCTCAATTTGCACTTTGTAAGAAAATTTATTACCACTTGTATTTTCACTTCAATTATCCTGCCTCTTCCCATTACCTTACATTTGCTGTCTATACCTATACTTTATTATGGCAACTGAAGGCATTTATATAATTTTTAGTAACAGAATTTAAGTAGTCCAAACTTTGCCTACAGATTATTTGAAAAGTTTAAAGTAAGAGAACTCGTGTTTATGTTAGTATGAGAATATAAAGAACATGAACAAAGTTGTATACTATGATTGCATTTCTTATTTTGTTACAACCTTTTTGCTTGTGCTGGGGTTTCTTCTTAAATAGTATTTATTGAGGTACAAATCATACACCATAAAACTCACCCTTTTAAAGTGTACAATTCAAGTTTTAGTATGTTCACAAAGTTTTTGCTGCCATCACCACAATCTAAGATTAGGAAACTTTTATAACTTCAAAAAGAAGCCTTGTATTCATCAACACTTGCTCCCAACACTTGATTCCAAGTTCTAAGTAATGAAAAATCTACTTCCTATCTCTTTGGAACTGTCTGTCTTGGGCATTTCATGTTGGTCAAAGGGTATAAACTTGCAGTTAAAAAATGAATAAACTCTGGAGATCTAATGCAGAGCATTATGATTATAGTTAATAATACTATATTATACATTTCAAAGTTGCTAAGAGATTAGATCATAGATGTCCTCACTACAAAATGAAAGGATAATTATGTGACATGATGGAATTGTTAGATAACACTATGGTGATAATAATACTGAAATATATAAGTGTATCAAATCAACAAGCTGTACACCTTATACTTACAACATGTTAATATCAATTGTATCTCAAAAAAAGTAATCATAGTTTATGACCTTTTTGACTGGCTTCTTTCACCTAGCATAATGTTTTCAAAGTCAATCAACATTTTATCAAGCTTCAGTACTTCATTCCTGTCTATGGCCAAAGAATAATATTACTCTATATGGATGTATCACATTTTAGTTAATCATTCATCAACTGATGGGTATATAAATTATTTCTATATTTTGGCTATTGTGAATAACATTGCAACAAATATTTGTGTACATATTTCTATGTGGGCATTTGTATTCACTAATCTTGGATATATAAATAGTTGTCAAACTGCTGGGTCATATGGTAACTCTATGCTTAATTTTACTGCTAGTCATATCCAACAAAAATTGAAGCAAATGCCTACACAAAAATGTGTACACAAATTTTTGTTGCAATGCTATTCATAAGAGTCAAAATAGAGAAACAACTTATATATGCAAAAATAAACTCAGTATGGATTAAGGACCTAAATGTAAGGCTAGAAATCCTAGAACTCCTAGAGTAAAATATAGGCAGAACACTCTTTGAAATAAAATATGGCCCTATTTTTTTTTTGGATCTGCCTCCTAAGCCAAAGGAAACAAAAGCAAAAATAAAGAAATGAAACCTAATTGAGCTTAGAAACTTTTGCACAGCAAAGGTAAACCACTGACAAAACAAAAAGACAAACCACTGAATGGGAAAAATTTTGCAAATGACATAATCAATAAGCAGTTAATATCCAAAATATATAAACAGCTAACACAACTCAATATCAAACAATCAAATTTGAAAATTTGAAGACCTGAATAGACATTTTTCCAGTGAAGATATACAAATTGTCAACAGAAACATGAAAAGATAGTCAATATGACTAATCATCAGAGAAATACAAATTAAAACAACAATGAGGTATCATCTCACACCTGTCAGAATGGCTAGCATTAGAAAGATCACAAATAACAAATGTTGGCAAAGTTGTGGAGAAAAGGGAACCTTAGAACATTGTTGTCGGGTATGTTACTGGTGCAGCTACTATGAAAAACAATATGGACATTTCTCAAAAAATCGAAAATAGAACTACCATATGATCCAGCAATTCTGTTCTTGGATATATATCTAAAGAAAATGAAAAAACTAATGCAAAAAGATAATGCTCCCCAATGCTCACAGCATTATTTACAATAGCCAAGATAGGGAAGCAACCTAAGCATCCATCAACAGATGTATAGATAAAGAAGAAGTGTATATATGTGTATATATCAGCCATGAAAAGAATGAAACTTTGTCATTTGCAACAACATGAATGGGCCTGGAGGGT